>NC_064616.1:39460303-39763333 GCF_023898315.1 Schistocerca nitens
CACCAAGATGGGACAAAGAGTGTGAAAATAAGTATCAGAGATTTCTTGAGAGTGGAGACCCTGAGATTGTAGATGACCTGTTGCACAGCCTACACAATGCATGGCGAGAGAAATGGATTGAAACCGTTTAGTAGTTTGATTTCCAGACATCTAGTAGGCAGACCTGGTGTCTCCTCTGAAAATTAGGTGGAGTTAACAAACTACATCATAACTCAACAGATATTTCTGCAAATAGCATTTCAGCTCACATACAGGCAACATCTAGAGCGCCAAAGGACAAAAAACACACAAGAATTGTACACTGTGAGCTTAGCGTTCTTAAGAAAAACAGCACACCTTTGGACCAGTATTCCTTTAAATTTACCACCAATGAAGTCAGAGAAGTGCTGAAGAGTGTCAAAAGAGGAAAGGCATCTGGATTGGATGGAATACACCCAGAATTCCTTCTCCACTGTGGGGAATGCGCCAAAAAATGGCTTGCAGAATTTTACTCAAATATAATGGCAACAGGGAACATACCACAGAAAACGATGAACTCAAAGATCATTACACTGCTTAAACCAGGAAAACAAAGCGATCAGCCGAAGAGTTACAGGCCAATCGCATTGCTCAGTGTCATATACAAGCTGCTCAAGAGACTCCTGTATAACAGACTGAGCCCAAAATTACTGGAATTAATTCCAGACGAACAATCAGGATTTCAACCTCATAGAAGCTGCACTGATCAAGTACTTTCCCTGACAACACACATAGAGGCAGGCTACAAAAAAAACATCAGTTGCATCCATAGACCTGGGATGAAGCCTATGACACGGTCTGGAGACAAGGCCTGCTGTACAAACTCATACAAATAATCCCATGCAGCAATATCATCAGACTCATTGATAACATGCTTGCTGGGAGAGGTTTTCAAGTGATTACTGGAGAACAAATGAGCTCTACCAAAATTCTCAACAATGGGCTACCATAAGGCTCAGTTCTTGCTCCATTGTTCTTCAATATTTATACTTCTGACATCCCAAACACAAAATCTAGGAAGTTTGGCTATGCACACGATTGGACTATAGCTACACAACCTGAATCATTCGAGGTTACTGAAGACAAATCTTTAACATAATGCAGTGCTTCAGCAACTGTAAATTGTTCAGATAATAAGAAATTCAGCCTTCAGTTGCAAAGTAAAATTTTTTTTAGTTTACTTAGGTTTCAATGTCAATAATGGTATCTTCTTCAGAACAAAAATTAAATTATTTTGAGGGCCAAACATTGGCCATGTCACAGAATAAAACTAATACAGAATAAAGATGCATAATCATAAGATTATGTCTATCAATACTAAAAATAATAAGAAAAATGTAGATGGAGCTACACCGGGCCAGGAATAAGGCACATATGCATGAATAATCATTGCAGTTTAATACTGTTTAGTAGTAGTAATGCAAAGCACGATAACTGTTTTCAATCCTGTCAAAAAGATTTGTAAGAAAAATAAAATTGTTACAGCAACCACTGAAGATGCTTTGAAATAAAGCAAAATGAGTTTGTTCTGAGTGATGCGATCACAAAAGTTGGAATGTAACCTATATTACTTTTTGAAAATAAGTCTGTATATGTTTCATAAAATCCAGAAAACGGTCACCAAGATCAGTAAGTATATTTATTTGCACTACTTCAAAATAACATCTGCAACAGCAGAAATGATGGCTGGAAGTCAAAAAACCAATTTTGCGCTCTTCTCCTCTCTCTACTCACAAACAAATGCAAAGAGGAACAGTCATTGTGTCATCAACAACTATATTATTAACAATGTGTAAGATTTACTACCAAGAGCAAAAGAAATGGCACTTGCACAGAGATTAATATATATAATGAAGAAGGTACAAATGTTAAAATTTACGAAAAAACAGTCTGAACAGCACTGCTTTTAACTTTTCAAGTATGAGGAAGTTCATGTAATCTGAGGGAATGAAAAAAGTTTGACAATGAGATGAGAAGGATGTGTACTGAACAATAGATGAAACCAATACTTTCAGAGGAAACCAACTAATAAAGTCAAAATGTCAGTTTAGTGTATGCATTTATCATTACTTCCCTTACAACACGGAAAATATGCTGTGGCCAGGAAACTTCATAGGACAAGAAGAACCAGTCCTAAATGCAATGTCACAAAAACCAGTTCTCATAACAGAACATTTGCGTATAAGAAACATGCACATAAGCATTTTCCACCTATCTAAAGCCTTCTATGGCTCTTTAAGTACTGTGTTGACTTCTGTCCACTGAATATAAACCCCCCCCCCCCTTTTTATAAAGTGATCTTACACACACACACACACACAAATAAAAAGGTGCTACAACAGTTACCTAACAAATTCACATTTTCCACTGTCTCCTTATATAGATACTCTATGTGCCACTTTACAATGCACAGCAAAGAGAATTCGGTACTACTACTAGCCACAACTTTTTCTACAATTTTATCTCAGCACATTTCATAACCTTTTATCTACTATGGATAGAATAATAAATAACTCCTCTTATCCTGGTAATAGGCTGACAGTAAAATTAATTTACAAGCAATTATGAGTAGTGATTCCCACATCTAACAAACAAATTTTCACAAGAAGAGTAGAGTCTGTCTTCTACTGGTTCCAAATTAAACATTTCAGTAATTCTATAACAGCTTTGCACTGAGTTGGTCAATTACAGCCAAGCAGAATATTTATGAATTCTCTCATTGCAGCAAACACATTCTGTCAAATCTCATTAATTCTAAAAAATATTTCCAAACATTTTCACTTCCTGCATCCAGGAAAATTTTCATAATGTTCCCAAAATTTACTAACAGGTTATGTAAAATGTGTCACAGATTTCAATGATAATAGTCTGTACTGTCTGGCATAAAACAGATAGGAAAACAATAATAACCAGATATACAAGGACAGTCATGTATAACTGTCTGCAATAGGGAGTGACTTTCCACAGAAGCTAATGAACAATCAACAAGTCCTCTACAATAAGATTTGCAAATGTTCACATAATACACATACAAATAAGAAGAAAAATGCTGAATCAAATTATTCAAAGATAGATATTCAGTATGAAACCGTTATTAACTATAGTGTGGAGCTTATATTTAGAAAGAAAATGCCCTTTTCAGACTTCAAATACAGTTGTACTATGTTTCATTCTCTTTACAACAAAAATTAGCATTTAGAGAATAAGGTTCACATACAAGGAGATATAGTGTCATACTATCAATCAATAGTGTGCACTACAGTGACACAGCACATTTGTGGGAATTATTTTCAGTAACCTTCAAAAAGGAACTAATTAATATTTGCTTTTGGTTGGAATGGTAGGCAGAGAAATCTCATGGCAATTAAGCAACAAAATAAATCCATGTACCACCACACAGAAGTCCAGAATTGTATCATTCCATCAGTGTATGAGGCAGCTTCCTGATAATATGGACACTGCGGTATGAGGGAGATTTTTTGTGTACAAATATGTACAAATAAAAAACACATTTGTGTTTTATGCCACAGATTACACTATATAACAAAATCAGAAACTTTATAAAACGATGTGCAGCAGGAACATGCAAACAACAATTAACATCCCTCTGGCAATGTCATATGTCATATACAGCAAAGTGAACAAATTTTGTAAGGGTTTTTTTTCTTTTTGTTACATATTCAGCATTTGAGTGTAAAATAAAGTACCTTTTCCGTACAAAAAATTACTGATAATTTAAGAGCCGATATTCACACACATAAAAAAATTACTGACAGCTGAAAGCAATGTACAGAAATACAATTATATTTTGTTATAGCAGTACACTACAAACTCCAAAGCTAGCAGTGCACAACTGTGTTAGGTATTGTTACCTAAACATCTATTTGAAGAATGTTATTGGTTGTACAAAGTTATGATTCCTTGGACAACTGTTTTTACAATATATGTATATGAAAAAAAAGTTTACTGTGCAGTTCATTTTGCAGTACATTGCACTAATTTAAAAATATCTCACAGCTCTCTAACAAAAAAAGAGCATAACAGTGGTAACAAATTATGCAACAAAAATCTGCATTTTATAATGCCTCTATAATGTTAGTTTATGAGAGTTACAACAATTTCAGTATTTAAAATACAAAAAGAATAAGTACTATGGCTTATTTAAACACAAGCTCATTTTCAAAGCTTCAAATTCACAACATGCCATTCACTTTCTGTGTTGTCAGTGACATAATTGGTATTTACAGCTTTGTGCTTTAATGTGTAAAGCATAATATTCATATTGTCCCTGAACATGCAGACATACCCACTGAAATTTTGGCTGATTAGCCGAACACCCCTTTCAGCTAGCTGTGTATCCATACATCGCTATATTTCCCTATCAAGAACACTGTATACAACCTTGCACTCTCTGGAACTATACATACTTACTTTACTCACATCAATAAAAATAAACCGTGCATAATAAGCTTAAGTTATATGAAGACAATCTCTTGATAACAAACAATCCTTAAGGAATGAGAATGTAACAAACAAAAATAGCAGCAATGTTTATGAAAGCAATACAGGGTTATTTTGGGAATGAAAAAAAATTCAAACAGTAGAAAAAAAAGAGGAAATAAAAAACAATTTATCTTTGCATTAAGGCTGTAAAGAAGAATCTACCTTGATGCTTTCCACTTTCTTCATTTTTTTTATTTATGTCACTGTTGTGTGGAACTTTGCATGTTATAGTGAACTGTTATGATTTAATTTGTAAATCCTTGAATGCAATGTGGCAAAATTTTTATAATACTGCAGAAATGTTCACCTACTAAAACACTAAACAGATACAATAAAGTTACCTTTAAATGGGCTATTGTTTGTGACCTACATCAAAATTTTGGTAGATGGTACAAAAACAGTAAGACAAGGTCTTTTCTACAACTATACGCAAAATGCTTCTCCACAGAGAACTGATGTTCTTCAATTTTTTGAAGAACTCTGTATCCTTTCCAAATAAAATACCTGTTACTGGCATGAAGCACACGACTGCTTCAGATGCAATTCAACATACATTTAAGGAATAAAATAGACATATTCTGATGAAATGAATGAGGTCATCAATGGTCACACTTACCACAGTCACCTCAATGCATACTGAAATCTACGCTTCATGATATTTTTACCTCTAACAGCTCAATGGAAACCTTTGCACATCTGAGCCAAATGCCATGTAAATTGTTAAATTTTCAGAAAGTCACCCAATGGAAACTTTCTCTTATTGCATTTAAGCACCTATTTGCTGTCAGAGATTGCAGATGAATCAATACACTGTCATGTTATCGAGAAATCTGCAATCCAGAAACACCCAACCATTTGGGTACTTTAATTAAATCTTTAACTCTATCTACACTACAAATATTCTTCCATTTCATAACTGGCACCACCCCTGAAATATATAATGCTAGCCTAACCTATACCTGCTCACTTACTTTTTTCACCTGAATTTCACTATCAGCAAAGCCATCCTGGTATAGGCAATACTTTTCATGGAATCTTATTTATAGTGGAATTTGATTGATTCGACTGTATCCAGTTTACAGACCCAAAAGTGCTACATGCTCACCCATCAAAAATTACTGCAATTTTGTTTTCCTAATATATCACTCATCAGCTAGCAACATGATCATCAACTATTGATGCGCTGGAAACGTAAAGAACAAAGTGACAACTACTCACATCTGAAAGTAACAGGTCCCTGCATAAATTAAGAAGGTCCAATAGATCAAACACAGGCTCTTATGAAATATTATATGAGACTTAGAACTTAGTGGTCAGAAGACTACAACAGGGACAGAAAGTAGCTACTAAATAAGCTAGAGTGTGTGGAGAATTCGCAACAGACATCCCTTCCAAGATGAAGATAATCTACAAATAAGTTATAATATGTATAATATGGAAAAAGGACTACTGTGAGAATATACTGTGGCAAAGTGCATAATTTAGAAAAAGTAACTGAACGGAAATTTTAAAATAATAGAATACAGAAGAAATGAATGGGATGGTAGGATATGGAGATGCAAGTAAAACAAAAATTGACTTGCTTTAAATTTGTTAGTCATGACAAAGCTGTCATTTGTGGTTTCTCAGTTTACATTTTATGAAGCTATAACACTGTTTAAAATTTACAAATCCTTTGGTCTGAAACAGATTGAGAAATGAGTATTCCTTATTGTTACTAATAAATACATGCATTTTCAACATAATTTTTTACCATGAAGAGAATACTTCTAATTTGTTAAACAATTTGATAAAAATATATAAGTTAACAATGGGTGAAACACTTCCACATTCATAGTGTTGTGACAACTTTTAACTTCTTTTTTTAATGGAATGCTTGTATGTGTTTGTTTTTATACATACTGTGGCAGACTGACATTTCTTGCTTATGTAACTGCTGTACTTTTGTGACAAAGAACAATGAAATAACAAGAAAAAAAGAGTAAAATTAAAATAACAATTTACAATGACTAGAACACAGACTAAGAACATTGTCTTGTATGATTTACTCTACTCAGTCTTAACATCAGTACAAAGAAGAAACTTATTTGAAAAGAGTTTTCTTCTGAAACTTAGCAGGTAACATGTTGTATTTGAGCCAAAACAAAAAAAACATTTTGTAGCTTCCACATATCTGCCAACTAATTGTAACTTAAAAATGTATGTACATCCCTTTATTTATGTAACAAAGAGAGAAAAAATAATTAAGTCGGACTTATGTTTTTTGAAGTATGACACTCAGCACTAATCTGAATGGAAAAACTAGTCTCTGCATCAGAGTATATCAATTTAATTTTGTTTGCTGAGTCAAATGTAGTAATATTGTTATCTATGTAAATCAATGCATGAGGCAACAATGTATGATCTGAAAGACAAATTTTCTAAATTTATTTTAACTTTTATCCACACACTGCATAACTAAGCAACAATAGTGCATGCTATCCAATCAATGCATGAGGCAACAATGTATGATCTGAAAGACAAATTATCTAAATTTATTTTAACCTCTATCCACAGACTGTATAACTAAGCAACCTTAATTCATGCTATGCATGTCCACACATAAGCATTCAACTCTCACTCTCAGACTCATTCAACATTCAGAAAGACAAAAATTATGCAGTTATTGAGTTAAACTGTATGGACTATCTCATTATTATTATTATTATTATTACTACTACTATTTCCAAGTGGTTCTGTGCAGTAACCCATTTTACATGCAAGCATTTCTCAATAGCAACTTCAGCTTACATTCTCCATCCTTGTTCTTTCATTAAAAATATTAATAATAGTAGGGCTCAATTTCTCAAATTTTTGCTGTTAGCACCTTGATCAAAGCAATGCCGGATTTATGCTGCATCAATGATAATATATGAAGAAACCTTTTGTATAATTCAGATCTGAAATTAATTCAATATTAATAATATACCTGAACAACATTTTTCTCATCAGAATCCTAAAGCACTTTTCAAACAATGAAGCTTGAGCCATGCAGTTACTGGAGCAAATGTTCAATATTTGCATATATGGTCAGTCCTTGCATGGTAAGGATACAGAAGCTACTGTTTAATGTCACTGTTGGTACTATCTTTTCTGTAGCTGAACTCGACAATCTAGTCATAAATTTATTACTATTAAGCAACCAAATGCATGCCCAACAGTGAAATCAGATTATGTTAAGAAAACAATGTGACTGATCAGGTAATGTCATGGAGAATAAAAATATTCAGCACTCAGTTCTCAAATGTACTAGCAGATAAAAAAATTCATGATAAAATATATAGGGCAAATGCAACATGAACAGCTCATTAAGACCTGCATCACACGAAATCAAATTACAATCTCATTTTAACCTGAATGTGTGAAGCATTTCAAAGAAGATTCTTTTAAAGTCCAATCCAGGACAGTAAACATGTCCTATGTACACTTTTAAATTGAGCATTTTCTTTATGAAACAACAGACATACAAGAAAAATTAAATCTCCTGCTGCACTTTGGTTCAATGTATCTCATAATGATGATTGCATTTAAGATGAACATTTTTACAGCTGTGGCAGGCTACTGCACAGGAATTAATTAAGTGATAAACATTTAAATTAATAAAACTTAAATGTTCAACAGGTGGAATGCGCAATATTATCAACAAAACAGAGTAAAAAATGTAGCTGTGAATAGTTCAATGCATCAGTTTACATTTATGCAGCAGGTGATGAAAAATAATTGTAACCATACTCATATAGGCAACTGCTCCGTTGTATACTGAAAAACTTTACCTTATGACCTTTCTCAGATGAAACAATCACACTGCGTTTAAGCTTCACCTTGCGATAACCTCTTCGTCTTGAATGGGAATTCTGTGTGTCCCAGCTACTACTAGGAAGGCCAAGGCGTAAGTGAACAGGTACTTTTGATGGAGAGTTTTTATCCTTTTTATCTGTAAACAAAGGATGCTTTGTAAGTTCATATTATGTGCTTAAGAAACTAAGATTCCACAGCTTGTCATTCACAAATAAATGTAAAAATATTCAGGTATCTTTACCCTACATTATCATCATCATCATCATCATCATCATCATCATCATCATCATCATCTCCTAATTACATTAGGTCATTCCAATCTATTCTTAAAGTTTATATTTAAAGCCCCACACACACATTCCTAAACAACGTAAAAACTACTGTTAATATCATTTAAAATATTTCTTAAAATCTGGTGTCAGTTTTTGTCTATGGGAGATTAAAGAATGCATATGTACAAATATATATGTATGAAATGGTAGTGTGGTGGGAAGCAAGACAGACATGAAATAAATGGAAACACTTGCAACTGAAGTAAGAAGTATGGGATAAATATTAAACAAGACCATATACATCACCTCTTCTCTTAATGTGTGTGGGGGGTGGGGGGTTTGAATGAGAGGTAGGGCAGGAGGAGGAAGACGAGGGAGAGTGAGGTATGAACCCATGCTAGTTTGGACAGAGATAAATGTCAACTAGAGAACACAAACAGGGAAGGAGCAATCCCTAAGATGGATTTGCACTAATACAAAAATACAAGTGACATTTTGTGTGAGATGGTGCTGTAAGACAGGAAAGAACAATAAGAAACTTGGCAAGAGAAGGAAATGAAAAGGAGGATAAAGGACTGTCAAAATAAACCCATCACAAAAAAAAGTGGCTGTGTGAGTAGCATGAGGTATGTAATAGTGCATCCACAGAATACACACTATGACTGACTGAAAGTCAGAGAAGTTCAGACACTGCTACAAACGTGGTACATTGGTTGGTTGGTTTGGGGGAGGAGATCAGACAGCGAGGTCATCAGTCTCATTGGATTAGGGAAGGTAGTCGGCCATACCCTTCCAAAGGAACCATCCCAGCATTTGCCAGGAGCAATTTAGGGAAATCACGGAAAACCTAAATCACAATGGCCAGACATGGGATTGAACCGTCTTCCTCCCAAACGTGGTAGGCACTGACTATCAGGGCCACTAGAACCTGATTTGCAGGCAATTATACAACTTTTCCCAAGAGAGGATGAGGAGGAGATTAGTGTTTAACATCTCATTGACATCGAGGTCATTAGAGATGGAATACAAGCTCAGATTAGAGAAGGAGGAGAAGGAAACTGGCCATGTCCTTTCAAAGGAATCATCCTGGCATTTGCCTTAAGCAATTTAGGGAAATCACAGAAAACCTAAATCTGGATGGCCAGATGCAGGTTTGAACTGTCATCCTCCTGAGTTTGAATGATGTAGCCATTGGGTCACAGGTTTTCTATCCCTAGAGCCATACAGTTACAAACATTTAATACCTTCCAGAAACATACAGCAGACTGTTAACTGATAATTTTCAAAAACAAATAGGCCTTATAATTCAACATAAAATTAAGACTTTCATTTTACACAACTTTTGCACCCTGTTATTCATCTTCGATCAACAGACATTTTTTCTCTTACATGTTGCTATAATGGATTTAAGAGTATTCAGAAAATAATAAAAACCTACTGGAACTTCGTTAAAACATATGCCAGGCATGAGAATTCTAACAAGTGTCAAGATCATTCCCCAGATCACTATTTGCAGCACACAACCTACTTTAAACAGCAAACTATAGTGCTAACAAAATTTAGAATTTCATGTCAACCTACACACCAGAAGTACACAGAAGAAAATGAAACACTATGTTAAGCATTAAGCAGCTGCATTTTAAAAATAAAGCTTTTCTGTGCATTGCACTAAAGAAACACACTCTAACTGAACAAGTATACGATAAAATGAATGTAGCTACTGGTTTCTTACAATACCCAAAACTGGGCACCAACTCACCTGAATGGTGAAACATTCATGATAACGGAAAAAAAAAACATTACGACAAGCACTTGTGCTACATGTCTGCGATACTTTGGAATTTCAAAAATAATTTAATTAAGGTCACATAAAAATGCAAGGAATCAAACTAATGTGTTTATGATGCAGAGCAAGTTGCACTTGGTAATGGAAAGTCCTTGGAGAAATAAAAGATATGGAAGGATGAAACATAACAAAACACTGTGTATTGAGGCACTGAGAGATCAATGGGCACATAAGCAAAGGTGTAAACTTTGCTAAGCTTTTGGATGATTTTCTCCTACACAGCTAACTATACAATACACACACAAACACATGCATGGCAACATTGCCCAGTCAAACTAGTACTGCTGAAATACATACACTAGATTCATAACTGAAGAGAAAAATAAATTAACTGCCAAGGCCTTAAGGGAAAGGCATCACCGTTAAAGCTGGTCCACTACTAGATATTCTGCACACTCTCTTCCCACACACCCAATATTACAACTTAAGCTGCACACTACCTTTCATCTTACCCTGAAATAAAGAATTTTACTCCCCAAAACCTTTTCCACATATTTCACAGCAGAATACCTCTGACCATCCAACCTAAAAGACATTCTTGTCTCTTCTTATGCCATTCTTACATCCAAACCCTTACCACATGCTTACATCTGTGTGAAAGATCTAAGTCGAAGACCTGTTACATGCACCCACCAAATACTCCTGTCACAGGTATATCCTACCCCGTAGGAGGCAGGGTCACATGTGAATCCAGTCATTGTATACCAACTCTGCAGCAATTTTTCCACAGGTTTTCACCAAACTGGTGCCAAAGGCTACATTTTATACCCAGTGGTAGAGCATGCCATTGAGAACAACACAGCCATCTTCAATGGCAGCTCAACAATCCAAATCATGTGTCCCTCCCCCACAGTAGCACAATCACTGATTGTATATCAGACCATTGTGTACTTTGTAACAAAGATCAGACATAATCTATCACAGACTGGTTTCTCTTACACATAAGCAATGCTCACTTTGAG
Source organism: Schistocerca nitens (assembly GCF_023898315.1). NCBI lineage: Eukaryota > Metazoa > Arthropoda > Insecta > Orthoptera > Acrididae > Schistocerca > Schistocerca nitens. The sequence continues at coordinate 39,471,742 of NC_064616.1, forward strand.
TCATTTGTCTCTAAATGCTTTTTTCTTGCCCTAGATCTGTACGTTCTTTTCTTTCCTCTGTAATGCTCTTCAACATATTCATATGTTGGTTGCAGGTCAGACCGTCCAGTTCTGCATTTAGGTTGCAAACTCTTGGGCAACCCTGAATATTGTAATAAATGTCCATTTTATAGAGATAATGAACATTAAACATGTTTATCAACTACATATAAATAGTTACCAAGTGTCACATCATGTAACTGAAATATATACCAAACCCCAACAACAATTCTAACCTTCATAAATAATGAAACGAGTAAAGCTAGTAACTCACCATATAACTCAGGCACTGAGTGGCTGATCCATGCAGAAACGAAACTGAAAATTTTGCTATCTTTTAATGTACTCCCTGTGTGTGTGTGTGTGTGTGTGTGTGTGTGTGTGTGTGTGTGTGTTTTCAAAATTAGTTTGGAACTGACACTCAGGCAGGCACATGTGGAGGTGTGGAACAGATTTGCCACATCCAGTACAGAACAAATGTGTAACCTTACATTTCATTCAACTTGGTCAAGTTGGCAAATTATTTAATGAACAAAGATGGAACATGCATTAATTTGTTCTTGAAGAGATGCACTACATTTCCAATTAAGTTTCATTTATGACAGTAAATTTTTAAGATGAAACATGTAAAATTTATAAAAATGTATTCTTATATTGCTGATGACATTACTAAATTTCTGATATGCATTTTTTTTTTTAATTGAAGATAGGTGAACACATTATGCAAACAAAATCTCATGAAAAAATCATATTTTCAATCCCTCCACACCAGAATTCTGTAAATGATCTGTAACATAAAATAATTTTGATTAAAGATTATGCATGATGTGCCACTTGCAAGAGCTAATTTGGCATATATTTTTGTTTCATTACTAGAAAGAGATTGCTAGATTTGTAATTAATATGTTACCGTCACATGACAAACAACAGGAGCAACAAATAACAACTCCTACAGCTGTAAGAAATGAAAATAAAGAAAATCACACAAGACAGCAAGCAGCCTGAAAATGAAGCATTTGAGTAATGCAAGTGGGGAGTGTTGTAGTGATAGCAGTGAAAATTTGGCAACCACAGGTAGTTGCTGTGGCTAAAGGTCTCTTGGGATCAGCCAAATGTGTGCCATGGACCTACAAGTGCTTCACACCAGTACTTCCTTAGTAAAAGTCAGTTATAAAGTAATTATGAATAGAGTATAGGTATGTAGTTAGCTCTGAAGGAGATCATCATCCCAAAGCTTATCATGTTTTCAGCCGTGTTATATTGACCACTCAACTCTTCAGCTATACAGTGAATTACAACTTTTACTCCTTTCATTATGTACATTCCAGAACTCCCCATTAATATCTTTAATCCTCACGTATTGAACGAACTTTTCATTTGACTAAGTTGAGGGAGATGAAAGGCGTAATGGTAACATGTGTAATGTGATATCAGTAACACACCAACAGGCAGATTTCTCAAACTAAATAGGAAAAACTGATTGCTGCAAGATAAATTCTGACAAAAATAATGTAAATGGAAAATGAAAGCAAGGAAACTAGCAGACATCTGTATATGCACACTGAATCAAAATGGTACCCAATGCTCGTTACTTCCCTTTAAAATTCTACAATAATAATATCGGTATGTAACATACTGTCTAGCAGTAAGGAGGTTAGCAGCTCACTTAGGAATACTATGGGATAATCTAAATACTGTTGGCATAATAAAATTCATTACCCTTTGGTATGGTGACACTGAGGCTCACAACATCCTGATCTTCAGAAGGGGGTGACTTCAGAACCATAACTCTTCGTCCATCTGTTTTGTCTTTTGGTAAGAAGACATTTATTAGACAAACACCATGTATTCTTTATCTGTTTTTCTTTATGAAAAAGAAATTGTTACACGCTGAGTTTCTTACCTCTTTTCTGCAGCTCTCTGTCACACGATTTGCGTTCACTGGCCTCTTTCTTGGCCGTTTTGCTAAAATTTAAACAAACCATGCATGATTGTGATACCACCTTAAAATATAGTATGTTCAATCTATCACTATCCCCAACACTATATCAAGACAAATAATTTTGTTTTAAAAGTTTCACTTATATTTCTCAATGATGCTTCAATGATAAGTTGTTACAAGTTCCTTACAGATATTAATTAAAACAGATTGTCACCCACCTTACCCATTCCATTAAATTTTTGGAGTGCATGAACTCTATTATTATTATTATTATTATTATTATTATTATTATTTCTTCAGAGTGAGCCAACAGATTGAATCTACAGTACTTGTTCAGTTGTTTTAAACCACAGGTACACGAGCAGCACACATGTTGGTCAGTGGCAAAGAGTACGCATAAATTGAAACTGTTGTTATGCGGCCGATCCATGATGGGATATCAATGTACCAATATTAGCTGCACTGTAGAAACAGTTTATTATAGAAAGTGCTGGATTCCACGATTTGTCCAAGTGAGAATAGCTAATTAAATTCTTCACCAAATGAATTTCAACTTCATTTGACAAAGAATTTAATTAACATAGACAGCTGTTTCACCCTGGACAAATCATGGAATCTGTCATTTTCTTTAATAAAGTTGTAAATATGTTGCTGTAGTGCAGCTACTAAAGATGCACTGATATTCCAGCATGAGATTCAATTTATGCATACTCTTTGCCAATCACAGTCTCTGGCACTTGTATACATGTGGTTTAAAATTACAGTACAATTATTTAGTTCCAATCTGGACAAAAGGTATATGACCAAAATACTAGAAGAAGAAGAATTCATGTGGATGCACTCCTGAAATTTAATGGATCAGTTAGTCTCTCATGAAAACATCAAGATGTGCATTCAGCTACTTGTTAGCTGCCTCTACATAATTATGATGGATTTAAAGGCAAAACAAAAATAAACCTTGATATATCTTTACTTTTCCATCTCAGTTGCATTGCAATAAATATTAACAGGTGCCAATTGTTTAAGCAAGAGTGCAGTTCTGTATTGAAGTACTTCCTGCTGTGGGAGAAATATATACTGGGAATCTCTCCTAAGAGTCATCAGGTGCATTTTCTCTGGTGTTTTGAGATGTTTTCAATTCCTTTTTTTCAATAGGTAGCTGGAGTGAGCCCAAAAAAATACTGCTCAACATGTCTTTTGCACGACACTCAGTGTTGACGGAAAGTGTCAGTTTGTTTCTCGTTACAAACAAAATGATTTTTAAACTGAAATTTTATGTGCCCATTCAATAAGGCATCCCAAATTACGAGGGTCACTCCAAAAGAAAGGCACACTATTTTTTTTTAAATCCATCTTTTGTTCTACATGTTTAAAGTTTTACAGTGTGTAGGTACATCCTTTAGGAACAATATTTTCATTTCTCCACATAATTTCCATCCCTCTCAACTGCCTTATGCCATCTTGGAACCAGCACCTGTATACCCGAACAGTAAAATTCTGGACCAACCTGTTGGAGCCACTGTTTGGCAGCACGCACAAGGGAGTCATCATCTTCAAACCTTGTTCCACGAAGAGAGTCTTTCAGTTTCCCAAAGAGATGATAGTCACATGGAGCCACGTCAGGACTGTCAGGCGGGCGTTTCAGTGTTGTCCATCAGAGTTTTGTGATCGCTTCCATGGTTTTTTGACTGACATGTGGCAGTGCATTGTCATGCAACAGCAAAACATACTGCTTTTTTCCGATGTGGTTGAACACGACTCAGTCGAGCTTGAAGTTTCTTCAGTGTCATCACATAAGCATCAGAATTTCTGGTGGTTCCACTTGGCATGATGTCCACAAGCAAGAGTCCTTTGGAATCAAGAAACACCATAGCCATAACTTTTGCAGCAGAAGGTGTGGTTTTGAATTTTTTTTTTTTTTCTTGGGTGAATTTTCATGATGCCACTCCATTGATTGCCTCTTCGTCTCTGGTGAAAAATGATGGAGCCATGTTTCATCACCTGTCACAATTCTTCCAAGAAATTCATCTCCAACATTCTCGTACTGTTCCAAAAGTTCGCTGCATACCGTTTTTCTTGTTTCTTTGTGAGCCACTGTCAACATCCTGGGAACTCACCTGGCACAAACCTTTTTTAACGCCAACACTTTCAGTATTCTGCAAACACTTCCTTCCCCTATCCCAACGCAGCTTGACAATTCGTTCACTGTGATGCGTCTGTCAGCAGTCACCAATTCGTTAACTCTTTGCACATTGTCTGGAGTGTGTGCAGTATGAGGCCTGCCGCTGTGAGGACAATCCTCAATATTGCCGTGCTCCCTTTCATCATGTAACCTGCTTGCCCACCAACTAACTGTACTGTGATCGGCAGCAGCATATCCATAATCTTTTTCAACCTCTTGTGGATGTTTCCACTGTCTCGTTTTCACAGCACAGGAATTCTATGACAGCACGTTGCTTCTGACGAATGTCAAGTGTAGCAGCCATCTTGAAGACATACTGTGACGGTGCCACTCACGGGAACAGGTTGAACTAAGTTTAAAAACAAGTGGGAAGGATGTATCTACACACTGTTAAACCTTCACACATGCAGAATGAAAACTGTATTTTTACAAAAATAGTGCACATTTCTTTTAGAGTGACCCTCGTAGTTTAGTGCAATATTCATGTTATCGATAAGGTAAACCGTCAAGAATAACCAATATTGCAGCAGTGACTGAGCAGTGCTGCTGCATGGCTGTAGTGGTTGGCTTGGGCCTAGGCAGTGCTGTCGCTGCTGGAGAATTGGGTGTTGTTCATGTTTTACTGTCCCTGTTAGTATCTATTGATAAAACAAATATCACACTAGACTTCTTGGGGACTGCTCTATTGAATACACACAAACAATTATGCTTTAAAAATAATTTTGTTTGCAATGGGAAACAAACCAATACTTTCCATTGACAGTGAGTGTTGCAAGAAAGATGTGCTGTGCAGTATTTGTCTGGGCTGACTCCAGCTCCACATTGCACAACTAAACTGGAAATCTCTGTCTAAACACCAAAGGAATTGCTCCTGATTACTATTAGAAGAGGAAAAATAAAGAACAACCTCTTTCAGTCACAATCATAATTTTATTTCAACACACGATCCATTTTGAACCCTAGGGGCTCACCTTCAGGTGCTACGACAGTCTACATCAATTTTTTTTTTTGGTATGATAATGACAGAAGCTGAACACAAACTGAAGATGTGAATTGAGGTTTATGCTAGGGAAGGCAATGGACTAGTCTAGTCCAAGCAGCAGTGTTACTTATACTGCTATGATGGTGTAATGGCTAACACCTCTGCCTAGTAAGCAGGAGACCTGGGTTCAAGTCCTGGCCGTGGCACAAATTTTTATTCATTTCTTGCACTTCTATCATAATCGTGGATAAAGATGAGATTCATACATCTCAATGAAAATTTAATTATCCATTTTTTTCAGATTTAGGTTAATTCTGGTCCTGGTAAGATTACAACAGTATATTACAAATTGGCACATTGTGAATATAAATTAACAAAACTAAAACATATCAAAAATGTTTCCAGTAGTGGATACATGTTTTTGAAGCACAGTGTGAGTAAACATGTGCACTTTCCATTCTACAGCAAATTTGTGAACACAATTTAAAACAAGTCAAAGAATTTCAAATGTAAAGCTGCAAAGCAATTAAATTATTAATTATACAGAAATATTATTCATACAACAAACATTTGTCAATATATCAAATGTGGCTGTACATTATCAAATGGCTGCACTATTAAATATTTGTTTCTTTAGGGAAAAATAAACTTCTAATTACTGAAGAAACTGTAGCTGATAAACTCCATCTGTTCATTCACCATGTTTTCAGAAGATCTTTCCTTGTGTGACATTATTTCGAATTGTTCTAGCAGATCAAGTGTTTGATCATGGTTTTGTGTGTGGAGTACAGTTAGCTGTTGTGCATCTCACTTCATCTGTGTCTGTTAAGGTGCATGTGGTTACCTATTGTGGTTTTGTCAAATTGGTTAAGTCTAAAATCATCAATGGGTTCTTTGTAGCATGCATGGAATGTTTTTCCTGTTTTGTCTGTGTAAAATGCAGGGCAACTGTTACATTGTAATTTATATATTCCACTGTGTTCTGTTATAGGAGTGTTTCTGTTTACTGTGTGACATAAGTGGTGTCCAAATTGTGTTGATTTTGGATGAGGACATTTTTATACTGGTTTTTCTAAATAAGTTGGCAATATTTTTGTGATACTGTATCTAAATAGGTGTGTGAAGATACGTGTTGTGGCAGTTGTTATTGATGTGTTGCTTCTATTACTGATGTTGGTCTGTATTTTTTGGAAAGTTTGTCAATCGATTTTTCTGAATAGCCCATTATTTATTGCAATTGCTTTAATCGTGTCATTTTCTTGTGTTAATGTTTTGGGTATCATGTTCAACACGTTTCTAAAGGCACCATACTTGTGTGGGTGTTTGGATGGTGTGATGATTTGTGTATCGTAATATCACTGTAGGTTGGTCTCCTGTAAATATAAAAATTATGTTCTTGCTGTTCATTAACAGTAGTGATGTCTAAGACATTTATGGATTGCTCTGTTTTTGGTTCAACTGTGAACTTCATTTTATTGTGGAGTAAACTGAATAATGTAACAAGTTCAGCTTTTGTGTCATCAGACATAAGTAGTGGTTCATACACAGATCTTATGTAATAGACAATTTTTTCAGCAAGTTTAATTTTCCCTACAAAACATTTATTTTTTTAACTGGTTGATGAATATGTCAGCCAGGAGTCTTGACATGCTGTCACCCATAGCTAACCCTTCTTGCTATCATCAAATGAGAAGTAGTTAAGTGATAGTACTAGTTCAAGCAGGTAAAGTCCACAATTGAACATTAAACAAATCAACATAATAGAAAGTAAAATAGATCAGTTAGTAATGAATCTAAATGATACTGAATATGAAAAGCAACCTGTTATATTATGCTTCACTGAACACCATGCCACTAGTGGAATTCACATATTGTGCATTGGTAGATTCTGTTTAACATCTCGTTTTTGCAGACCACTCATGGAGAAAGGCAGGGTAGCAACTTATGCTAGAAATAATGTAGTATTTAGAGCCCTAGACTTAAGTAGTTTTTGTGTTGAGCGATATTTTGAAGTGTGTGGCACAGAACTGACAGCAAATAATACATTAGTTGCCATATTATCAATTTACAGGGCACCTGTATGGAATCTTTCTCAAACATTGTGAAGTAGTTTTGTCAAAATTGTACAAAAAATCTCAATCCTATTACTAGGTGACTTTAATGTAACTTTCTTGGCTGAAACTAGTAACAGAGCAATTGATGAGTTCTTAATATTTAGTGCAAGAAGTAGATGTTCCCACTAAGGTGACTGACCATTCTAGTACTTTAACTGATATTGTTTTTGTTGATAAGTCTAGGCACAACAGGTTGACAGTTTGTCAGGTCTTAAATGGACAATCAGATCTTGATATTGTAATTCTTACTGTCCTTCAGTTCAGTCTTAATTTAAAATCAAAACCTGTCTGGAAAACATTGAGGTTAATAAACAAAGAGACAATGGAGACATACAGACAGAAAATACAACTAATTGACTGGTCTGAAGAATATAATGCAGCAGATGTTAACTCAAAAGTTTGGTGGATTTATTAATCAATCTAAAAGTCTTTCTGAAGAAAAGTCTTTTTGAACAATAATCTTACACCATGGATTATTCTGGGCATAAAAATCTCATATAAAACAAAAAGGCAATTGTATGCACCAGCTAGATTGTAACAATTCTGAAATGATGAGGCAATATAAAGTGTACTCTAAGATATTAAGGTATGAAATACAAAAACCCAAAACGATGTACTTAAAAGAGGAAACTGATAAATCTAATAACAAAATGAAGACAATATGGAAATATGTGAAAAATGAGGCAGGGAATAGTTCAGCTGCAAAAGAAATGATTGGTCTAAGAAATGGTTGCAGTAAAGTAGATTACCCTGAAATGGAGGCTAATATTTTCTACTATTACTTCATAACTATTACAAATCCAGCAGCGTGCTTGGGTTCTGTAAATAAAGCTATAAAATTCTTACTTACACTTGAACTAGCAAAAGAGATGAGATGCATTTTTGGAAAATGACAGTGAAGGAAATAGAAAAAATAACTGTATTTAAAAAGTAAAAATTCTGCTGCTACAGAGAAATAAGTACAATCCTCTGCCATATTTTAATATGTCACTTGAGGACTTATAAAGTCAGTTTATTAGAAGTGAGAAAAGGCAGATGCTACAAACTATCGACCAATTTCAGTACTCTCATTTTTTCTAAGGTATTGGAGAAACTGATGCACAACGGAATCATTGAGCATCTTATAAGGGAAACTCTGCATCACACCCCCATCAGATTTTGTGGTATGAGGGCCCAGTGGACAGTCCATCAAATACTGAACAGAGATCAAGCGTGAGAACAGGAAGAAGGTATACTGAACTGTGAAAAAAAAAGCAAAATAGAAACAGTGAGTGGTCCAAGGCCAAGAAGCGCAATAAAGAGCAGCCTGACAGAGCAATGGCATCGTGGTTATGTGGTCATGGTGTTGGACTGCCAAGTGGGCGAGTTGTGTTCAAGCCTCCCTCAGCCAATTCAATTCCCCCCCCCCCCCCCCCCCCCCCCGTTTGCTGTATTCAAATTTGTGTCTGTGTCATGGTGTAATATCAATTTGCAACAGCAAGGTGTAAGGAAGGAACCCATAATGACTGCTCATTATGCACAACTACTCTATTAGTAGCCGAAAGGAAGTGGCTCTCAAATGGGAATTGCAAATGTTTGATGACAAGGTGACAAGTCAATCGAATCCTCCACTGGAAAACAAGTCTGGTGTGTCATACATAGCATTAGTCACAGTACGTGTGTCATATGATAGGGATCTCTCACCGACACACCTAATTTGTATGCCTGGTGAGTGAGTGAGTGAGACATACCTCCTTGCCCAGTTTAGAGGAATGTGAATGTGATCACTCCCAAAGAAATGATGAAAACATTTGTCACATAAGCTGCAACAAATGAACACAACAGTTTCACGAGCACACAGTTTCTCTGTGTTTTTTAATGTTTTTGAAGTTGCGTTCTGTTTTGGAAATTTTTACTCTTGAATTCCTTTTTGTAACATAGTTTACAATCATTTATTTGTTGTTTTCATTTCTCTGAGACGTCTATGTGGTATCTCACCTGCTCTCACCATTTATCATATTCACTTGTTACAGTAACATGTTCTTACCACGTGACTCATATCCTACAACCAATGTATACTATGACAGCTGCTAAGACTACAAGAAGAGAACAAATATTTCAACGACCAGACGTACAGTTCATGATAATGTGAAAAAAAAAAAATAAAATAAAAATAAATGGAGTGAAGGAGTTCTGAACATGGCTCCGCCAATTTACAGTCCGACACTATGACCACTTAACCACGATTCCACAGCTGTTTGTCTTCCCTCTATACGGCACCTGTTAAGCTTAAAGAATTCACTGTTTTTATTTTGCTTCTTTTTCACAGTTGAGCATACCTTCTTCCCATTTTCACGCTCAATGTGTGTCCAGTTTTTGATGGGCTATCCACTGGGCCTTCTTACCACTAAATCTGAGGGGGGGGGGGGGGGGGGGGGAGTGACAGAGAGTTTCCCTTGTTAGTAAATACGACATCCTCAGCAATAGCCAGTTTTGTTTTTAGATAGGAGTATTAACAGAGGATGAAATACACACATTTGTTGACAATGTTTTGGAATTCATAAATGACAATGTGATGACAGTTGGAATATTTTGTGACCTGTCAAAAGCTTTTGACAGTGTTAGGTACAGTATTCTCCAGAATAAAGCCAAAATCTTAGGAATGAATGGAACAGTAGCCAAATGGCTCGAATCTTTCCTGTATAGTAGAAATCAGAAGGTAATCATGGAAGGAATTCACTCTGGCAATGTATCTTCAGACTGGGCCTCCACTGCCATTGGGGTGCCCCAGGGCTCAGTATGGGGTCACCACTCTATCTAAGATTTATAAATGATTTCCCACTACATGCAGAACATGGAAAGGTCAAAATATTTGCTCATGACACCAATATATTAGTTAGTAACCCTTCAGGAAACATGTTAAGTGAGGTAGTAAAGAAGACACCTGCAGATGTCGTAAATGGATTTCAAATTAATGGTCTTTCAATCAATCTAAAAAAAGACAAATTATGTTCATTTCTCCTCTAATACTAATGTTGCAGACAAAATAAATCTAAAAATGGATCAGCCCAAGACTCAAAGGTTGAGTCCTCCAGGATTTTGGGTGTGGATATAGACAGCAAACTGAAGTGACACTTCCATTTCCACAACCTGTGTGTAAGATTAAGCAAAGCAATATTTGCCTTAAGAATTATATCTGACAATAGGGAGATCATACTTTGGTTATTGTCATTACTTATAACATATGGCATAGTATTCTTGGGGAAAAAAAACAAACATTAGCAAAAAAAGTGTGTTCTATGTACAGAAGCGAGCTATAAGAATTACGAGTGGAGTCTATCCTAGGCACTCATTCAGAAATCTGTTTAGAAATCTTCAAAATTTTGCAACAGCTGTGCAATCTACACTCCTGGAAATTGAAATAAGAACACCGTGAATTCATAGTCCCAGGAAGGGGAAACTTTATTGACACATTCCTGGGGTCAGATACATCACATGATCACACTGACAGAACCACAGACACATAGACACAGGCAACAGAGCATGCACAATGTCGGCACTAGTACAGTGTATATCCACCTTTCGCAGCAATGCAGGCTGCTATTCTCCCATGGAGACGATCGTAGAGATGCTGGATGTAGTCCTGTGGAACGGCTTGCCATGCCATTTCCACCTGGCGCCTCAGTTGGACCAGCGTTCGTGCTGGACGTGCAGACCGCGTGAGACGACGCTTCATCCAGTCCCAAACATGCTCAATGGGGGACAGATCCGGAGATCTTGCTGGCCAGGGTAGTTGACGTACACCTTCTAGAGCACGTTGGGTGGCACGGGATACATGCGGACGTGCATTGTCCTGTTGGAACAGCAAGTTCCCTTGCCGGTCTAGGAATGGTAGAACGATGGGTTCGATGACGGTTTGGATGTACCATGCACTATTCAGTGTCCCCTCGACGATCACCAGTGGTGTACGGCCAGTGTAGGAGATCGCTCCCCACACCATGATGCCGGGTGTTGGCGCTGTGTACCTCGGTCGTATGCAGTCCTGATTGTGGCGCTCACCTGCACGGCGCCAAACACGCATACGACCATCATTGACACCAAGGCAGAAGCGACTCTCATCGCTGAAGACGACACGTCTCCATTCGTCCCTCCATTCACGCCTGTCGCGACACCACTGGAGGCGGGCTGCACGATGTTGGGGCGTGAGCGGAAGACGGCCTAACGGTGTGCGGGACCGTAGCCCAGCTTCATGGAGACGGTTGCGAATGGTCCTCGCCGATACCCCAGGAGCAACAGTGTCCCTAATTTTCTGGGAAGTGGCGGTGCGGTCCCCTACGGCACTGCGTAGGATCCTACGGTCTTGGCGTGCATCCGTGCGTCGCTGCGGTCCGGTCCCAGGTCGACGGGCACGTGCACCTTCCGCCGACCACTGGCGACAACATTGATGTACTGTGGAGACCTCACGCCCCACGTGTTGAGCAATTCGGCGGTACGTCCACCCGGCCTCCCGCATGCCCACTATATGCCCTCGCTCAAAGTCCATCAACTGCACATACGGTTCACGTCCACGCTGTCGCGGCATGCTACCAGTGTTAAAGACTGCGATGGAGCTGCATATGCCACGGCAAACTGGCTGACACTGACGGTGGCGGTGCACAAATGCTGTGCAGCTAGCGCCATTCGACGGACAACACCGCGGTTCCTGGTGTGTCCGCTGTGCCGTGCGTGTGATCATTGCTTGTACAGCCCTCTCGCAGTGTCCGGCCACACCGGTGTCAATGTGTTCTTTTTTCCATTTCCAGGAGTGTATTTTTCCCCTGATATGTTTTGTTACTAAGAACAGCGACTTGCTCAAAACCAATAGTTCCTTCCATAACTACAACACCCAGAGGAAACTTGATAGCCACTTTTAAAAAAAATCACAGTATGGCACAGAATAGGTTTTGTACAGTGGCGTGAAGATTTTTAATCCCCTACAATCACAGGTTAAAGATGTGGTTGGAAACACAACCAAGTTTCAAGAAAACCTAAGTCAGTTACTTCCAAATAGATATTATTACAGTATAGATAAATTTCTTAGTCACATTGCACAATATGATCCCTTGTCTATGTTCAGCATAACTTAATGTGTGTGTGTATTTCTAACGAAGAGTGAATGGTAACCCTACGTTAAACATCTCAAAGTTTCTGTTACTCATCTATATTTTTTATCTTTCGTGTCATAAATTCAATGTAATCATGTGCTAAACAATTATTTGTAAAACTTGATTATTTCTATATCCCGTGAATTGTTTACACGTGGATCCACAGAACTCTAAAAAAATAAAAACTTACCTCACACACAAAACACACACACCAATAAGAAAACACATTAGAAGTTAGTATTACAATGTAGGTGTTGCCCTGCATTTTACATATACAAAACAGGAAAAACATTCCATACATGCTACAAAGAACACACTGATGCTTTTAGACTTAACCACAATAGCTAACCATATGTACCTTATCAGATACAGACAAAGTGACATCCCCAACAGCAAACTCTACTCCACACACAAAACCATGTTAAAAAAACTTCATCTGCTAGAACCATTAGAAATAATGTTACACAAGGAAAAATCTTCTGAAAACATCTTGAATGAACAGACAGAGTTCAGCAGCCACAGTTTTTTCAGTAATTTTAAAAGTATTTTTCCTGAAAGGCACACACATTTAACAGGGCAACTATTTGATAACAAACAGCCACACTTGACATACTCACAAACATTTGATTTACAAACAATATCTCTATATAATTAATAATGTAATAAATGTAATAGATTTGTATCTTCTTTGAAATAATAGTGTCTGTTTATTTATAGAAATGCAGCATCTTTACATTTGAAATTCTTTGATCTGTTTAACTCATGTTTACAAATGTGCTGTAAAATGGAAAGTGTGTATACCTACATAAACATGTTTACTTATACTGTGCTTCAAAAACATGTATTCACTACTGGAAACAGTAAGTTAACAATGTGCTAATTTATAATATATAATTGCAATTTTACTAGGACCAGAGATAACTTAAATTTGGAAAAAAAATGTGTACGCTGTCAAGCACCTGAAGATAGCCCCCAGAGTTCAAAATGGATCATGCATTGGATTAAAATTACAATTTGTGAGTGAAGGCAGTTTTTCTTTATTTTATGAAAGTGATACACTCACAGAAGAAACACTTTGCAGCATGCAAAGGACAAATATGTTTTTTTAAGAATGTAATTATGATGAAGTGTGTGCAAGTAAAATCAGAAAATTAATTTTCTTATAGCTATTACTGAAAAAAGCTAATATGAAAATGATCAAGATGAGATTAAATGCAATAACCAAATAAGTTCAATTCATAAACATATATTATGTTGTTTAGTGACAGCCATAAATACATGGGAAATGGTCATAGGCTCATTTGATATAGATAATTTTTTAGGGTTGGTTTACTTTTAAAAACAACAGCTACCAGTGTATGTTTAAGAAACTAATGAACAGCACATGCATGGCAATCACTAATGCTCTTTGAAATGTGTTAATGTTCTCCATAAATTTATTCTGCTTATCAATTAGTTGCCAGAGAAAATTACACTATAAGCATTTATCAAAAATTACAACTTCCTGGAGAAGTGCACAAGTATGAGTCTCACACTCAAGTAAATTTGCAACACATTTTTGTTATAAAGCACACTTTCATTGAAATCTGAAATCACCAAATTTTTAACACTCTGATATCCAGTAATTTTATAGATATTAACCAGGAGATATATCTTAGAAACAATTTCCACAATTGTCTCCAAATGTGAATGCAGGTTCACAATTTTCCTGACAGAGAATGAATAGATTTACTCACCCGCTAACAAGTCCCCGAAATGCAGATTTCAGTAACCTTGTAGGGAGTGCAGTATGTAATGATCCTGCCTGAAACATTCAGTGGACTTCAGTGAAAAATAAATGCTCTGATTTAAATACAATGTTAATACAACTGTTCACAATGATGAAACTTCCTGGAAGATTAAAACTGTGCGCCGGACCAAGACTCGAACTCGGGACCTTTGCCTTTTGCAGGCAAGTGCTCTACCATCTGAGTTACCCAAGCACAACTCACGCCGTATCCTCACAGCTTTACTTCTGCCAGTACCATGTCTCCTACCTTCCAAACATTACCGAAGCTCTCCTGGAAACCTTGCACAACTAGCACTCCCGAAAGAAAGGATATTGTGGAGACATGGCTTAGCCACAGCCTAGGGATGTTTCCAGAATGAGATTTTCACTGTCATTCTGGAAACATCCCCAAGACTGTGGCTAAGCCATGTCTCCGCAATATCCTTTCTTTCAGGAGTGCTAGTTGTGCAAGGTTTGCAGGAGAGCTTCTGTAATGTTTGGAAGGTAGGAGACAAGGTACTGGCAGAAGTAAATCTGTGAGGACGGGGCGTGAGTCATGCTTGGGTAGCTCAGATGGTAGAGCACTTGCCCGCAAAAGGCAAAGTTCCCGAGTTCGAGTCTCGGTCCCGCACACAGTTTTAATCTGTCAGGAATTTTCATATCAGTGCACACTCCACTGCAGAGTGAAAATCTCATTCTGTTTACAATGATAACAGTATATCTCAAAAAATATGTATACATGCTATTGTGTGTTAATGTAATACCAGTTGTGATTGCTTTACATTATCCATAATCAATACTACAATGGCTTAACACCACCAACATAACTACATTAACATGAAATTCAATGTTAAGTGTTTTTATGTGCACCTCAAATCACACATTACAGACGGATGTGGCAGAATGATATTATCGGCTGAGGCATCCCATGGAACACTGCTCGTTGGCACTGTACATTTCCCTGCTACCTGCCTTCTTACCTAGACATCACTCTAGCAGTTGTACTTTGGTAATACATATAAGTTCTAGCACATGGAAAAAATATATTTTTGTCTACAAGGATGTCTGATTTTAAATAAAACAGAGGCAAATATTGTAATAGAAAGTAGAAAGAGTAACTCCTATAACTACTGAGAAAATGAAATCTGTAATTTTATATTATTTTTATTAAAACCTCTTGGATAACTTGAAATGCTACTGCAATAAATTTTGCTAGGAACAGCAGCATGTTACATCACTCATGAAACACTCTCAAACAATTATTACACAAACTGTAAGTCCACAATAATAATAATAATAATAATAATAATAATAACCACACACACACACACACACACACACACACACACACACACACACACACACACACAGTAGACAAAGTATGTCAAAAAGTATGCATAGTGATATTGACTGACAGTGCAACATCTGCACAAAACCACACAGCACAAAAAAACCATTACAGTAAAAGCTCTTTTTATCAATCTCTTTAGGCCAACACATTTTTTCTTCAATGGGACTTTAGCTGATTAGCTTTCCTCTACCTAAGAAGAAATCTTGAACTACAATTTGAATGGTTTTAGGCCATATACATATTCATTAATCACAAACTCACCCTGTTCTGGAACCTAAAATATAGCTTAACATAAAAATAACTTCTTGTTGGCAAATTCAGAAATATATGTTAGTACTATACATTTTTCATGAAACTGATATGGATTTTACTTGCAAGTAATATGCAAAATCTCAAACGGAAGTCTTGAAGGAAGCATTCTTGAAGAACAATTTTTAATAAAATAATTAAAAGAGAAGAAAATAAATGACATGGTGGTGATAGTGGTTTATTTCTTTACTTGAGTGTAGTGTACTGACAGAAGTTATCCCTCACGGAGGTTGCCACTGGCCAAAGTGGCTCATCCACACTGAATGATAAAATATAGTTCCCAGGACCAAAGGCTTGTGCATGAGAAAGATGAAACACAACATTAATGTTCCTGAGAAATAGGGTTACGTTTGGATGTGGAATGCATCAGTCAGTAGTAAGTACAATCTTTCTTCCTGCCACATCTGTTTAGGGTTCTTACATTCTAATAAACACCATAAGGTCCATTGAGACATTACTCATTAGTAGTGTGTTTTTATGTTTATGGGGAAAAAAAAGAGAGGGAATTTTTAACTTCACAGTTATCAATCTCTGCAACTTTCCGCTTCTATCTCTATTAACATACTGCAGTGCCGTCATTCTTTCTTAGCTGCTTTGTCTCTGTGAGATTTTTACCTTTAACAGCATATGATTTTCAGGTAAATCAATTGTAAATGACCCCAATTTCACCTGTACTAAATGTATATTTTTAGTAAGCATAGGAAAGCATTTTCCTTCCACTATTCCACATTTTACATATCCACAGCCACACCTTCCCCTCTGAAAATTACATATAAGATGCTAAAAGGTCCTTTGAACTGATTCATTCAGTCAATCAATTCAGTAAGCAATTCCGTCCCAGGCATCAGCCTGATTTCTTGGGTTCTCTCTTTCTGTAGAACCACTGGAATGTTTCAATATCTCATTCCACAAAATTATTTTAGGGGTTCTATAATCTATTCACAAACCAAAAGAATTACTTGAAAATTACTGCTGTTTACTCTATCACTAATTCAACATCACTTTAAAGAAATGAAAAAAAGGAAGAAACAGTCACAAACCATCTGGCAAACTTTGTTTGTGAAAGCAGATTTTAATTTTGCAGAACATTTCATAGTCAGTCCTCAAAAGCAAACTTTTCTTAAAGCACGGTTTATTAAACATGAGTTTCTGTAATACTGTTCTTATGGTAGTTTCACTAGTATCAATGGAAATATCAATTAAAAACAGGTTCATTAATACAGGTTTTACTTTAAACAGCAAACATCAATCTTACCAGCACAATAGAATAGGAAATCAGACTTTAACACAAATGATGCACAATAACTTACAACAATAACTGTAAATACCAAAGAAATAAGGCCTGTAGGTAGACTCTGTATTGGTAAGACAATAAAGGAAAAAATGTATAAATACAATACTGTCAAATCCAGAGCACATGGATCAACTACTCAGAAATTAATCAAATCAAGCACTTACTAGTTAATATGCAGTTCTCATCAGTCTGCCTATACATAACCAGATTACTGAAAATTTAAAATGAGATGCTGATGATTCTCTGAGCACTAATGAGCAGCATGTCTCATACCCCAGAAAACAAAGGTGAATATCAACTGAATTCTGACTGCGTAGTGAGAATAAAACTACTAGCTTTTAAAACTGGTGCATCTAATGAGTTGTATACATCTTATACAGAAATAGTCTATCTGACATTTCAGAACTTACCCAGAAATGCATCACATAGGAAGAATACACTGAATCAAATGCATTGTCGAAAATATAGCTGTTGCACACATTTCAAAAAATTTTGAAGCTTTTAATTTGTGCCACACAAGGAAACACTTATAACAGTGATTTGTACAGTCCTTTCTGCCTAACGCACAAATTACTGAATGAGCAGATGCATCTGTCACAAGAGAGAGTAGTGCCACATAGCACAACAATGCAGGGCATACACACATGAATTTTAAACACATAAACAATACTATACATGTCACATATTATTAATTAAATGCTGCTAATAGCAACAGCAAAACTTTTGCATATGTAATTTTTACAAAGGTGACTAGCAAAGGAGAAAAATCAAGACAGTGTTTGATGTTATATTACAGACTACTTTTATAAATAGGGAGATTAATTTGTTGAAATGAAATACTTATTATAGAGACACCATTTTAAAACAGTCCCTCTGCACAGTTCATCTGATTATTTCTGGATAATGTATATTTGACAAGCTATAAAACAGTTCCTTGTCTAATCTCTACAACTGACACAAAAATGTGAAGTTTCTATTGAATGATGAAAACAAATATTTTCCTTACAGCAGGTGTCCATGAGAAAAGAAAAATTAATGCATTCAGGCACTTCACAGTAATTACTAGCTTTATTTAAACAGGGTTGAGATGGGGAAGAAATGGGCCCAGCCATTGTTCTGTATACTGTACTTCATACCAGTAGTGATGGGAGAACTACTTAGTTTTGATTAGCAGTTGGCCATTTGACCATTTTTGTTCAATCATGTTTTTCATTTTAATGAAATCGCTGAATTAAACTAGTCTCTGTAATCAGATTAGCTACACGAATGTTTTCCACTCAGTGATTTCACTTGGTTGCTTTTTCAGCCCTCCTGATTATACATGAACCATGACTAGGGTTGCTAACTTATACTAGATGCATTTATATTTGTACAAATGATGTAGTTTCAAAATGTATACATTTACTTAAGTATTACAAATTTTTTGTATTTCTGGCATTAAATATGGATTTTTGGTTGGTTTTAAATACATGGATAATATTTCTATTTAAATGTATTGAAGCTCTTTCTCTCTCTCTCTCTCTCTCTCTCTCTCTCTCTCTCTCTCTCTCTTCCTGGCCCATCACACATAATTCTCTTTAATTAAAAGCTGAGGTGACATGAACAGAAAGCACATAAGATACAACGTTTTTAAAATTGTTTGGTGACTTAAATCACTTGCTTTTTAAGTATGTAGTGTCATGTGTCTGAAGTATTTTTTTCCATGAGAAATCTTTAACGTCATTCACTAATTTACTTTTAATTTCTAAAATTACTGTAGATTTGGAATATAAATCATCCTTGCATATACTGTATATCACATTCAAATCTTGAGGATTCCTTTGTACCCAGTCATATTTCTTCCATTACCACACAGCTGAGCGTTTCAGCATTGATACCCAAAATATCTCAATAGAAACTAAGTATTGGAGAGACAATAACAGTGATGACACACAATAACAGAGTCCAACAGTGATGACACACAATAAGAGTCCAACAGTGATGACACACAATAACAGAGTCCAGTCAGGAATAATGGTTTAACAATGCCAAAATGACCAAATGTTTCTGTTCAGAACTGAATGCACTATGGACTCCAATTGTCAGTCCTAAGAGTCCAGAAGGGTGCATAAGTGGTTACAGCCTGTTTATAGTGACAGCTAGAGAGAGGCTTAACTGTGAAGTTGAAGCAACCATGTATACATGTGAACACTACTACTTCACACCCATGAAATACTACCTGCTACTTTTCAAAGGCAGTAAAATTGAAACAGGTTTGTGTGCACAGGCATGGTTTGTACGTTTGTACAAGGTCACATAATATTCTGCATAATGTATTCACGTTTCACACATATGAATGGCTGAATAAGTGTTTAACGGCTAGATTCAAATAATTTTTAATTAGTGATGTCATCACAATTTTTCAGTAAAATGTAATTTAAACCATCACTACAATTTGGCAATGTTCCTTTCTTCTTCAGCTGATTTGGAGGGAACTTTTACGCTCAACTTTGTATTCCCAACAACACATCAGCTTAATTAGTTGTGTGTTAATTGCATCTGGAACAACTTAATCCACAGCAATATATTAATCAGTTTTAAATAGTGAAAAGAAGTACATATTTAAATGAATATGTATAATGCTTATTTTAAATTTGGTATAACCCCAGAGATGTCTTCACATATCCCCTGGGAACCCTTCCGGGATATGTGTATCCCAATTGTATACCACTGTTTTAGCTGAACTAATGAAAGTGCTACAGACTGGTTTCACTCAGAATAACGAATGGATAGCCTAGTCAATTAAAACATTCCATTTGCAAACAAAACCAGAATTTTGAACAAAAGTAACTTCCTGCAGTGAAAACATTGCCTACGATGTTAAGCTTTACTAAATGGACTGTTATAACGTCAAGTTTAACTAATATATTTCAGAACGACACAACACATATAAGTCACAGAGTAAGTTGACAAGCAAGACATGGGTACACGTTAGCACTCGAATGAGCACTGAGTCCCAGTCTAGCGGCCGCTGCTCGGCTGGCCACTTAGGTGGCGCAGCTGCTGCATGGCTGGCTGACAGCGCCGCACGTAGAGGACGCGCGTAATTGCGTGGCGGTGCTTTGAATGATCGGCGAGTCACAACACTTTTCCCCCCCTTTGAAATTGTTGCACTGGTCTTGATGGAGGTGTCCTGGAGATGGCTAACGTCCATAGGCGTTGTTTGACTCGCCGTAAAGTCTCGAGGAGGAGGCTTCCCGTATGGACGGAAGTGTCCCCGATGATAACGGGTCGAGATGACAGGAGACGTAGGGGTCAAATCTGCTGGGGCCCCCTGCACCAATCTGCCCGTTGCAGCAAGTCCAGTTGATATGACAGGAGACATGGGCGATGTGTTGGCGTCCGTTGGAGGAGGCGAGTAGATTTGCTCTGACAGAGGATGGTCATCCGGTTCCTGCATGGGCACGTCTCCTGGTGGCGTCCATTCTTGTGCTGGCATTGCGATGATGGTGAGAGGGCTGTGTTGTGAGTATTGAGAGATGCCAAGATCCCGAGTGTCAGGTAGGGCCAAAAGTGGTGTAGCGGCATTCGGAACAGGCGTTGCTGGCACACGAGGCCGAACTGTTCCAAACAACGCACTGCAACACCCGTGTCCGTCTGGATTTCATACAGGCGTCTGCCACGGTGTCTTAAGATGCGGCCTGGGCTCCATTTTGGCCACCTGCCATATCCCCGGACACAGACGAGGTCGTCGGCGGTGAACCGGCCAAGGGAAGGCACCCGCGGCCGTGAGGTGGGAGGCCGCAGAAGGTGAAGTAGTATGCGGGGCTGTCGGCCATGTAAGAGCTCAGCCGGGCTGTGGTCGCCCATGGGGGTGAAATGGTAAGACGACAGAAACTGGAGAAGCGCATCATCAGCAGCAGAAGAAGTCAGAAGTTTCCACATCTGAGCCTTAAATGTGCGGGCCAGTCGTTCAGCCTCACCGTTGGATTGTGGATTGAACGGCGGGGCCGTGACATGCATAACGCCGTGACGAGCACAAAAATCCGCAAATTCGGAAGAGGCAAATTGCGGACCATTATCAGTAACAAGAGTAGAGGGGAGGCCTTCCAAAGAGAAAATGCAGGGGAGAGCACTGGTGGCTGCTGTGTTGGTAGGCGACGTGCAACGGACAATGAAAGGAAAGTTAGAGTAGGCGTCAATTACAAGGAGCCAATAAGTACCTAAAAAGAGTCCCGCAAAGTCAGCATGAATGCGCTTCCAGGGCTTCTCAGGCGAAGACCACGGTGACAAAGATGACTTCGGGGCAGCGACCTGTGACGCGCAAGGGCCGCAGGCAGCGACCATGTGTGTCAATGCCAGGCCAGTACACATGACGGCGCGCCAGAGATTTTGTGCAAGACACACCCCAGTGCCCTTGGTGAAGGAGGCGCAAGACCGAAGCACGAAAAGACGCAGGTACCACGACACGCGGCGAAGCATTGTCAGTGGAGAGGAGGATAACACCATCCCTAGCCGTGAGGCGGTAGCGCAAAGCGTAGTAGTTCCGCAACAGATCAGAAGTCTTAGCGGACGGGCGATCTGGCCAACCCTTCTGACTACAGTGTAAAACCCAGGAGAGGGTAGGGTCAGAACCCGTAGCAGCCGCCAGCCTGTCCCCAGTGATGGGGATCCCGTCCACAACCCGCTGCTCGGCAACATCCAGGTGGAAACACTAAAGTTCGTCCCTATCAAATGCCTGATCAGGACCCATGGGAAGGCGAGACAGAGCATCAGCATTTGCATGTTGAGCCGTTGGCCGGAAATGAATCTCATAATTGAAACGAGACAAGTAAAGAGCCCAACGCTGGAGGCGGTGTGCAGCCTTGTCGGGAATTGGCGTTGATGGATGAAACAAGGAAACAAGTGATTTGTGATCCGTAACAAGATGAAATTTTGAGCCATAGAGAAAAACACCAAACTTATGAAGAGCATAAATAATGGCCAAAGCTTCTTTTTCAATTTGAGAATACTTTTGTTGGGCATTCGTGAGCGTTTTGGAGGCATAAGCAATGGGTTGTTCCGAACTGTCAGAAAAACGGTGCGCAAGGACTGCACCGACCCCGTATTGAGAGGCGTCTGTGGCAAGAACAAGATGTTGGCCAGGTCGATAAGTAGCCAGGCACGGGGCATGTTTCAGCATAGTCTTCAATTTCTGGAAAGCCGCATCGCATGACGCGGACCAGTGAAAAGGCACGTTTTTATGCAACAGGCGATGCAATGGCTGAGCCACCGAAGCCGCAGACGGTAAAAACTTGTGATAGTATGCTATTTTTCCCAAGAAGGCCTGCAGTTCCTTAACAGATGTAGGGCGAGGAAGGGCATCAATCGCAGTGACAGTTTGCTGAAGCGGACGAATACCATCCTGAGAGAGTTGAAACCCCAAGTACGTGATAGATGCCCCAAAAAAATGTGATTTCTGAAGATTACACTTAAGACCGGCAGTCTGTAAGACATGAAAAAGTGTGCGGAGATTTTGAAGATGTTCTTCACTGGTGGAGCCAGTGACAACAATGTCGTCCATGTAATTGATACACCCAGGGACAGGGAGCAATAATTGTTCCAAGAATCGCTGAAAGAGAGCAGGGGCGCTAGCAACCCCGAATGGCAAGCGTTGGTATTGATAGAGGCCGAAAGGCATGTTAAGGACCAGAAACTGCCGGGAAGCAGCGTCGAGAGGAAGTTGATGATAAGCTTCTGACAGTTCAATTTTAGAAAAATACTGGCCTCCAGCAAGTTTAGTGAACAGTTCTTCAGAACGGGGCATAGGGTAAGTATCGATGAGGCATTGAGCATTTACAGTGGCTTTGAAATCGCCACAGAGACGAATATCACCATTTGGCTTAGCAACGACAACGACAGGAGAGGACCACTCACTGGAAGTGACAGGAAGCAAGACCCCTGAAGTAGTGAGACTATCCAACTCCCGTTTTACCCGATCACGAAGGGCCACAGGAATGGGCCGAGCCCAAAAAAACTTAGGCCGAGCAGTGGGTTTGAGCGTGATATGAGCTTCAAAGTCGTTTGCACGGCCTAACCCAGGAGAAAAAAGGGACGAAAATGTCGTCGACAAGGAATCCAGTTGAGCATAAGGAATAGCATCTGAGACAATATTGACAGAGTCATCTATGGAGAACCCAAAAACGCGAAAGGCAACGAAACCAAAAAGATTTCCCGCATTGCTCTGGTCGACCACAAATATGGGAACAGTGCGAACGATGGATTTGTAAGATACCTCAGTATTAAACTGTCCCAAGAGAGACATCACCCCACGCCTCTATTTGCGCCCCAGCGGCACGAGAAATTTCAAAAGACTGCGCAATGGAGAGAACTTCATCTAGAGTAGGATTCGCCAACTGAAGGGCACGTTGCCGAACTTCTTTGTCAGGCGCCGACCGGATAATAGCATCCCGTACCATGGAATCGGCATAGGATTCTTTGTGAATGTCAGTAACAAATTGACACTTTTGAGTAAGGCCGTGAAGTTCAGCAGCCCATGCGCGATAGGATTGATGTGGCTGTTTTTGACAACAATAAAAGGCAACACGAGAGGCTACCACATGCATTTGCTTTTGAAAATAGACAGACAGAAGTGAGCACATTTCAGCAAAGGACAAAGATGCAGGATCCTTCAAAGGAGCCAACTGCGACAACAACCGATACATTTGATGTGAAATCCAGGAAAGGAACAGAGACTTACATGGTTGTTCGTCCGTGACATGAAATGCCAAGAAGTGCTGTCGAAGACGTTTTTCATAATCAGACCAGTCTTCCACCGTCTCGTCGTAAGGAGGAAAAGGGCGTACAGCCAACGATGAGAAACGCCCCGCATTTGACGCCATGATGAAATCGCGAATCGCCGCTGTTAGAAGCGTTTGCTGTTCAAGGAGATTTTGCAATAGTTGCTCGACAGTAGCCATGGAAACCTGTGGGTCAACGGTGAAAAGGAAAAATCCACTACCTCGTCGCCAATTGTTATAACGTCAAGTTTAACAAATATATTTCAGAACGACACAACACATATAAGTCACAGAGTAAGTTGACAAGCAAGACATGTGTACACATTAGCATTCGAATGAGCACCTAGTCCCAGTCTAGCGGCCGCTGCTCGGCTGGTCGCTTAGGTGGCGCAGCTGCTGCATGGCTGGCAGACAGCACCGCACGTAGAGGACGCGCGTAATTGCGCGGTGGCGCTTTGAATGATTGGCGAGTCACAACATGGACAACTCTTGACATATTTAGGAAAAAAATACGAATTTTGTAATGTTAAAAGCAAGAAGTAAGCAACTTCCTCACCTTAAGTAATCTTTCTGCTCGTCTTCGACTTAGCTCTGCCCTGAGGTCACAGTCTGTTATATCAGTATGCTCCATGCTTTCATCTGCTGATTCTGTTTTTGATGGGCTACACTGCTCTCCCAACTGCTGCACTTTAATTCTGTTTTCTCTGCGGCTGGACTTTCTAGACGAATTTTTCCGAGAGTCTGATCTTTTCTTCCTCTTGCCTGATCCACCTGATGTAACTTTTATCACCTTACTTTCTTCACCAGGTGAATCTAGAAAAATTTACCAGGCACATTTAGTGTTACTCTTATTTATTATTATTATTATTATTATTAATATTAATATTTTTTCACCATATTATATGTATCATAGAAATTAGAATAGACAGAACTACAATTCCAAATCCATTACTCAGGAAATGTATTACAACCCCCCCCCCCCTTCCAACTCCCTCTCTTTCCCAAGACCAGCATTAACACTAAAGAGCCCCAAGTACTGAAACAGCTCATGCAGCAAAACTTTGAGTGTCCCATGCACTAGTGTGTGCCTTTGCTGCCTCCATCAAGCTCAAAGCTTTAAATTTATGTTTTGCATAAACAGTATACTTATTTAACTTGCCGTATTTCAAGGATTTTCTTACAGCATCTCAATGGTAATGGACTATAATATTCAGACATTTAGAAACACTGCATAAATACCTAGCAGCATCTGGTGGTTGATCATTTTATGAAAATTTAAATAATGCTTCTATGCAGCTCTCGAAGCAAATGTGTTCTATGTTTCTATGAGACTACTAAATAACCTTTTTTTTTAAAAAAAAAAAAAAACAACTTCATATAAAATTTTTGAATTCTGTGAAGAGATAAAGAGAATATAGTGCTCTGTATATAAAATGGGCAGCATTGATGATGTAAGGCTTTGTGGTGCATAAGAAGTGCACAACTACTAATAAACTGGAAAATGTTTGAAATGTTCACTGGAAGTACAGGTAGGCAAACTCATTTGGCTTCATATTACCATAAGAGTTGAACGGAAAGTGCAAACTTTCGGTGCTGCAGATTTTGTTTCACACTGTTTAAAGACCAACAAAATCAAATAGCAGTAAAATTATTTTGTTTGGTTTGAGAATGATACACACAGCTATTGTACAGTACACAGCTCCATTTGACCAAGCCCTTGTACTTGTCAACACAGAGAACTATCACACTATTTGGAATTTTTTGGCTGCTGAAGCTCCAGGAGACACTTGGAATGCATATTCTACTGGCAAGCAAGTTAAATGAAAGAGACTTGACTGTACACTTGAGATTAAATTTAGCACATACTGTAGTACTGTACCTATGAGGAGGTGAGAGGTCAGATAATATACAGTAGCAAGAGACAGAGTAGCACATGACACACAAAGTAAACAGCATCATTCTGTCACATCCATCTGCAGTGTGTGCAAATACAACAAGTTAAATGTTTAATAGTTAGTTTCATGTCAGCACTAAGAAATTGGCAAATGTTTGAAATGTTCACGGGAGGCATAGCTGATGAAAACTGTACGTAATAATTCATGTATCACTTAAACTGTATGTCAACATGAATAGTGAGGCTAAGTATGACATGCAGTATACTATTCATCAAATTCTATACAAACATTCAGCTCTAACCCACGATATAAGGATAGCTATTTTTAGATATATTTATCATTACATAAATTACATAGGTATCATGATGACAAGATTACATCAATTACAGCATACACACAGAGGCAGTTAAAGAATTGTTCTTCCCGTGCTCCATATGGCTGGCCCTTTTGCCATTGTGGTGTTGATTATTGGTGGTATAAAACAAACATAACAAATATTACATTAATAAATGATAGTGTTTCACGTACATAAATGTTTGGAAAGAGCTGGAAGTAGCAACAATATTCCCTGTGACAAATATCCAAGCATTGTCAGTGTCAGGATACAAAACAGCCAGAGGTGTGTTGCATGTGACTGAGACAGCACACTGGCATCACCGCAAAGTATTCTGTCTTTGTGCAGAACTTTACATGTAGCTATCTTCACATGTACACAACACTCTAGCCGAGTCAGAAGCCCTTCTACTAGATCAAATCCCATTCCTCATAATCATTACAAGAATTCAAATGCAGGAACTTTTTATGGACTTAGAAAAGGTGAAAGCATATAAAGATGACAAATCTCAAACTTTTGAAAGTAGTAATTTCTTTTGATTTCAAAGTGATAATTGAAAACAGAAGTTACAGAAATGTGGCACTGAATATACAGATCATCAGTGAATCACTACGGATGTATAGGAAACAGGCAAATCGATGGTTAAGGAAGAAGCGAACTTGTTCGTGAGATAAGAGGCAAAATCCAATCCTAAAGAGGCTACTGACTTTGCTAAAGGTTATAGAAACTAACGAAGATAAGTACAGCAGTAATAAAGAGAGAAATGAGAGGCAATAGATGCAAATAAGCAAGTACAATACGTAAACAATCAAAAAAAGTCAGACATAAATAAGACAAAGAATAATTAAAATGAGGAATGGGTGAATTGTCTTAAGAAAATAATGTTATTCCAAATTAAATGTGTAAACACATACTTGGCTTGGCACCCCTACAATGAGATCAAAGCGATATCTAGAGACCATTGACAACTGTTTCATTAGTACAGATATGTACTAGTGAAGATCAACAACAACTAGTAGAGTGCAAAATACCACACACTAAGTTCTGACATCTACATTAAGTGATCTGACAAACTACTATCATCAATAGAACATCCGAATTCACAATTTGTTAATTTGTTCAATCAAAGAAAAATAAAGTTATTGAAAAATCAGCATTAACAATTCTCTTTGGTCTTTACTCTTAATAGGTTTACTGTTTCCACATGATAAAACACAATGGCCTAACACGATAACCTATGAAATTATGCTCAGTTTTATGATAGGTAGCTTACTCTAATTTTCCAACTTGGAGAGAATATGGTTCAGTGTGTAACATAGCTGGTGAATTATGTTTTGGCAATTTACAATGCATACACAGGGTTATCTACTGATTTTCACAGGATCAAATTTATGACTTCTTCATGGCTTTTTCATTACCTCTTTAGTTAAATTCATGATGTCTTGAAAATGTCCATGGCACAATGACAAAAATATGTTTTAATGAACCTGAAAGCTGGTTGAAATGACAGCTGAGTGTAGTAATAATTCCTATATCCCTTAAACTCAATGTCAATGTGACTATGTATGACTTGCAATATATCATTCATCAAATGCTATAAAAACATTCACCTATCACCTAGGATGGGGTATGGTTACTTTCAGATATATTTTATTGTTACATAATTAAAAATACAAATTGTTTTAACACGGTCTTATAGTGAAAACTTCTAATTTTCCTTATGACAATACAACAATTATAAAAGAACAAAATTTATGTCAAATGTTAAGTTTCAAGTAAAATATTCAGTGTTTAAGTTTCCTAACTAAACTTGAAATTACAATACCTAAAAATTGAGCTTCTTTCTTTGTCTTTTCTGTAATTATTGTTTTTTCTTTGAGCTCTTTTATTTCTTGAATTGTTCTCCTTTTAAGAATGTTTGCTTCATTTGCATCAGATTCCTTCTTTCTTAAGGCTTGTACCCTTTTTGATGAACCATTTTTCACAGCTAGTATCATCAATTTTGAGACGTCCACATTCAGTTGTTTCTCACAATTAACTAAACTGCCTAACTATTGTATCACATTGTAAAGCACTTCTTTCTGAAACAATTGCATCTTGTTGTAGGTTTTACAGTAAAACTTATCTGTTAATATAAATGTCGCTTTCAACTGCAGCATGTCCATGAAACATGCATAACAGCTTCTATATAAACTTGATGAAGTTCGTGGTTCAAACTTTGCAGTTCATTCATCAGAAAGTGATCAAGTCTGTCCTTCTTAGGATTGAATTGTTTCAGTTGCTTTTCACAATATTCACAACAACTTCCAGTGCAATTGTCACTGAAGAATTTCTCAAACTGGAGCTCGGCATAATTTCAGACGATGAACATGAGCCGAGCTCGGCATAATTTCAGGTGATGAACAGGAGCCAACTTTGACAATTTTTAATTTCAAAGGACTCTTCTCAGCAATTTTTTTACACAGACTTTCCAAAATACCTGTGCACTTATTTCTCAAAATAAGGGTATCCTTTTCCGTGTAGTTCTTACTAGCAACAGTGACACCCAATCCAGTATCTACACAAAAAGTTGTTTAACAATAACATGCTTTGTTAGCATCAATGGCTAGCATTTGTTGCCATTTCCATAAATTTTCTTTATGAATGCTATACATTCATTCAATTGAACAAATCTGAGCCATGCATGGACACTCATATTGATTCTTTCAATCTTGAAGGTTCTTTTGGATCCATTGCCTAGCTATGGCTTCTCTGGCATCCCAGCATGTGGCGGCCTGGCTGCACCTTGGGTGGGATTGAAGTGGTGGTCTGCTGGAGGTTGACTGTCAGTGAAGCAGTCTCTCTCCATCGTGGCCTGAACTTCTTAGCCATGCAGGTCCGCTCACCGTGTTTAGATGGCAGACGTTGGGGAATGTGCCTATGTTTATTGGAGAGTCGCTACTTCCCTCTGCTATTGTGGTAGCAGGTTATACTTTGGAGCTCAACTGGGCTTGTTTCTTGCTCTGTTGGTTGGTGGACATGGCCACATACACCATTCTTAATTCACCCTGGCCTGACACTGGAATAAATGGTGAGTTCCAGGTCTTGTGTGCAATAAAGTGCCCATTGCAGTTCATGAAAATCACTGTGCTATTGTTACTGAGTTTTGTTTGGTGTTCTTACCATTAAGATGGCCTTGCTGATACTACTGCCACTATTTTGGCCAATGTCCTCAACATGGATTAGCATCCTGGAAATAAGGATGTGTCCACATTTTACATTGATTCAATTGTAAAAAAGAGATTTCCTTTTTTTTCTGTGCCACTTGTGCATGTATTTTGTAGGTTTAGGTATCTTTAATATTTTTCACTGCTTGTAAACTTTAAGTACCTGTGCATCAAACAGGCTATGTTATTTTCTTTGGGTTCCTCAGTCAGAAGTAAAAGGCTCGTGCATATTGTAACTTATTTTGTTATGTAAATTTTATTCTGTTAACCAAAGTTCTTGCAGGCCGAACAGACTCAGTTGTTTGCACAGATTTTCTCTGTTATGGTTGGAAGCACATGTTCTGTTTACCATTTGTCTGTTACGTAAATTTAATGTATACTCTTAAGTGTCTGTTTTAGAATCTTTACTGAATCAAGCAACCATTTGGGATGCGGGTGTAGCTCAAGACGCCTTGGATAATCAATGTATTTCAGCCCCTTTATTTTGTTTTGAATTTGTCCCTGGTTTCTCTTGTGGACAACTGCTTATACTTGTTGATTTTTGCCATTGCTCCCTTTCAGATGTTTTAGGCAATGTGGACATTATATATATTGTATATTTAAAGTTTCTTTTTAAAAGCTTGAAGCTTTATTCATATTGTGGTCACTGTAATATTGATTTTCAAGTAGCCAATTGTTATATGCACTTAGTGCACCTGGGGTGATTTTCTAATGTTTACTAAGTGACAGAGGCTTTGCTTTGTCATAAATTTAAAAAAAAGGAGTTCTCTGAATCATCCAAAGGATAGTAATTTAAGATTTTGGTGACTTACAGTGGTGTTCCCTCAAACTTAATTTTTTACCATTGTGTTAAATTTGGCCTGTGTGACTAATAAATATTGTTCATCTTAAATCTGCCCATGGCAAAAAAATGTGTTGAAAATGAGTATCTTCTTAATGCTCAGCACCTTACCACTCACAGATCCAAGCTCCGTGCCATTTCAGCATCTTGGTACAAAAAGGGGAGAAGAGTCATTTAGCTAATACTTAGTTAAAAACTTCTCGAGTTGCATGAAGTAGTTGGTCTCCTAAATGATGTTTATTTTTTTCAAAGTTTCTAGTTTCTGGTGGTCTTTCATATATGAGGGTGTTTCAGACACTAACAAATTTTTTTCTTTACCAATTAATTATTTAGACAACTGACACCTTCAATTTTTTTCTACATAGCTTCTGACATGCTCTACATATTTTTGCCAGTGATTTGGAAGCTTGAATATTCCTTGTTCATAAAAAGCATGAGGGTGCAACATAAGCTAATTACACACATGGAGGGGGGGGGGGGGGGAGCTGGACTGTAGAGAGGCTGGTTGAGGATTTCCCAGTGCATGTCCTCCAATCTGTCCCTTGTCAAATTTGCTTGCTGAGGCTTAGCATTTTCATGGAAAAGGATGACATCTCTGACGTACATTCCTGATCTTTTGTTTTGGTAGGTGGCTAAAATGACTGGCAGTAGTAAGTTGTAACGAAGAAAGTTATTGAGTAACACTCCTCTGTTGTCAAAACACACAGTCTCAATAACTTTTCAGCTGATTTCAGCTGAGAGGTAATCTTTGGTCTTCACTGGGCAGGCTTCATCCTTTCTTCACCACTCCTCCTCGCCATTTTGGATTCTGGAGTTTAATGATGGACCCACGTCTCATCCCATGTGACAATGTGCTTAAGAAAATCCTCCCCTTCTTACCAGAATCAGTTCATAAGTCTCTCAGAGATCTTCAACCTGACCTGTTTTTGCTGTTCCATTAACACTTTGGAGACCAAGCACAAGCATAGCTTGGGCCACAACTTTGTGTTAGAAACACCACACCCAAGTACAGGCCAGCCATGATTTTCTCAACATGTGAGTCACCTATCACTCAAAAATTGGACTGATTTCATACGAGAACATTGTACAGACGTCTCACTACTGGTCCCTTGACTTGTTACCCTCTGTTGTCATTTACTAGAATTATTTTTAAAAAAATTAGCAAATGTAACAGCTGCTGTTGTGAATGGCTGACCCAATATGATCACACTGATGTAATTTCGTTGGTTTCACAGTTTGCTCTAATTCTGCTACAACTATGTTATGTTTGTTGAGTGAGCAAAATATTTTGGAAGCTCAAGATGGATAAATTGCCCAGTAACTTGCCTCACACTATTTTCTCAAGAGGATAGCTACACTTTCTGTTGCCATTATTATAAAATTTGTAATCTGTCAAAGAACTAAATATGAAAAATAAATCTTGAAGGTTGGTCTTTTTTCAGTATGTATAATTCTTCAGGGTACATGAATTACATATGTGCCAGTAACGCTTTAAATAACAGCATAAACGGCCACTTTCTAGGCTTGATATTCTTCTAAATGGCTGGTCTCCAAAGTGTTAACAATTCTGGAACCCATCAAGCACTAATTTTTCTAAAGCTGAGTTGTTCACTGATAATTGTATAAGCACTCCTAATGCTGATATCCACTTCTGCTGCAATTTCTTCAACAGTAAACCGGCGATCACCTTCACTAAGCTCTCAAACAGCATAGATGACTGAGTGAGGTGGCGCATTCGGAGGACAATGGTTCAAACCTGTATCTGGCCATCCTGATTTAGGTTTTCCATGGTTTCCCAAAATAGCTTCAGGCAAATTCTGGGGGGGTTCCTTTGACAGGGCACGGCCAACTTCTTTCCCTGTCCTTACCCAATACGATGGGACCGATGACCTCCCTGTTTGGTCCCCTCCCCCAAATCAACCAACCAACCAACCAACCAGCTCAGAAGATGTCATCTGAAAGACTTAACCTTGGGCATCAAGCATGACCTTCATTTTCTACACTTTCTCAGCCACACTTATATTGTCTGGCCCAAATAAACATTCAGTTTTAGGACTATGTAGCATCCACAAACTGTGCCTTTCAACAAGTTAAAATCTCCAAGAGTTTAACCCCTTCATGGGTTAAAATCTTTATGATAAAACATTGCACAACAGATGAAGGAACCTCTTGTTCAC
This sequence comes from Schistocerca nitens, assembly GCF_023898315.1. Lineage (NCBI taxonomy): Eukaryota > Metazoa > Arthropoda > Insecta > Orthoptera > Acrididae > Schistocerca > Schistocerca nitens. The sequence goes on from NC_064616.1 coordinate 39,504,057, forward strand.
TCATAGCTGTATTGAGGCCAGAACAGAGTGCAGCAGCAAACCAAGCTGGTTTGTAACTGCTTGCACAGTACAATAGCACAATTACCTTTTATATTTGAATCTCCCTCATACTTGAGCAAAATAATTCTTCAAATGTGGAATAAATTCAAGAGGTCTTTTCACGACTTTAATATTTCCAACACAGCTTATACAAGAAAATTTGAAAGGAAACTTGTAAAAAGTCAGTGATGTTTGAGAAGGTTGCCCTCCTTGGAGGAAAATCCTTCATAAAGTATCAGGTAACCCTAAGTAATACATGAATATTCCAACTACTTTTATTAGGAGCAGTTCTCAATGCTTTATTTTGGCTGTTGTTCACTCAATGATGTGAAGAAGTGCCACAATAAAACATTCATGGTTGATTATCTTCTCCATTGATTAGAAATTCTTGCAAACTGTGAAACATCTCAAAAGTTCACATTTGGCCCATCCATTGAAACTTGAAGTTACATTCTCAGGAGAAAAATACAAACCATATAGAATTTTATGTAAATCAGAAGATGTTGCAGAATTCAAAAATATAGATGTTAAGTATCTTGTAGACACTGACAGAATCTGTTTCATCTCAGAAACATAACCATGAAATCCATTTATCCCTTTTCAACAACTTTGTTTAAACTCTCATCATATGACACACACTTCCCTGACATTGTTAGTTAAGTGATGCTGGAAACAAGGGGGCAAGTTCATAAGTAATTAAACATAACATCTTATTCTTGTGTAACTCCATTTTTTAGCAATCCTAATGCCAGGGAATATAATTTGGAATATGAATGTTTTGTTTCCAGAAGTTAGTACTGTAGAATGAGACATGACTTTATTCATAACCCATATAATTTCAGATTTTATTACCTCATCAGTAACTAAAAAATGTTTCAATGAGTTTGTTTTGGAATCTTTTTCATCTGAAGTTCTGGAAGTAGTAGCAGGGGCCAGTTACAGTAATTCATTACTGTTATTAAAATTCGTTTCAGAAGAAACTTGTGATTATGCTGGCAATGCTTTTTCTGCAGCAAAATGCAACTTACACTGTTGCTCTGAAGCTAAGGAATAAACGAGCATTATATGTCTCTTTCCTATTTCGTGTGTTTTTACACATGAAATTCCACTGGCACTAAATTCAAAGTAAATTAATATTCTTATGTTATTTGTATTGTGTAATACACTAAAATCTCATTTGGCATAAGGAAATCAAACTTTAAAATGCTCAAACAACAGATACAACTGCTTTCACTCTGACAGACCATACCACATTTAAAACAAGATTAATAATGCAGTAGTTTTAAATTCTATTATTAAGAACCTTTAAAGAAATGCCTTTCTAAAAATGACACAGATTAAGAGATTTAAACAGAAGAGGGGCTGAATAGAATTAAAGAAACAGCTGTTCAAACTGATAGTCATCAAGGAACACATTAGATGGCAGCACTGTCTTGGGTGGGGCTATAATTTACATGTCATTTCCATTAGGTGTATACACCTCATATAGCTTTATGTTAACAAAGCCACACCTGCTAATTTCTCCCTGAACATCTGCCCCTCAAGGTTCCAAACTGCAGCAGCAAAGGCTGTGCTAACATAGCTTGCACAGATGGACATAAAAGCTACAGATAAAAAAAAAACTTTTTAAGAGTTCTGGTGATCTAATTCAATTTCATAACTTTCATGATCAGTAGACACCCGGATATATGGACTTTTTTGGGTTTGTTTTCTGTCCCTACAGGAATAAGAAAATTGGAAATACATGACAAAACACTATAATTTTGTTTTGTTTTGAAAGCAACCATTCATTTGTTTAGTACGCTAGTCAATAAGGCTCCAGATCTCAACTGATATACAAGTACAGAGTGGCAAGTTAAGTGTTTATTCTTTTCTGTGTTTTCCACACAGTATATTTATTAAATTTCATGTGTGTTTTTTTGTTTAAGAGGTTTAATCTTGCACTTCTGTAAGTGTAAAGTCATTCAGTCTGTAGCACAGTAGTTGCTCACTGATCAACCAGCTACATAGCCCATTAATGCACCAGCATTTATTAGTGACACATCAGGAGGGTAGCAAGTTGCATATAAAGAATTCTGTCTGCTTTTATAGTTTATTACTTCTGTTAGTCTTGCTAGGATGGTTAGGATGTGTGCATGTGGTGTGCGGATGCAGGAGGAGCTGCATGCAGTTCGCAAACTGCTAAATGTGCTTTTGGCAATGGTCAGTCAACTTCAGGCTACCACCTCAGGATGTAGCAGTGGCAGAGAATCTGGCAAGTTGTTTGAGACACCTCAGGTGTCCCTTGTTTTGCCCACCAGCTCTGCTTCCAAAGCACCTCCTAGTGCACCCGACACACTGGATCTGCACTCACAGGAGGGTGAGTGGCGGGTGATAATGCATCCACATCACTGGAGGTGGAGGGCCAATGTGGAGACTGGCTGCCTGGCCTTGCCCATTCACCATGTGAGTGGACAGGTGGCCACTCATTCAGAAGGGTCTGAGCAGGCACACAGGTGTGGGGGTTTACTAGTAATTGGGAGTACCTATGTTAGGCGCATTATGGAACCCCTTAGGCAGATAGCATTCAGGGCTGGAAAGAAAACCAATGTGCACTCGATATGGCTGCCAGCGTGGCCTCAGCCAAGATGTGGAGGCAGTCTTGCCTGTGACTATTGAGCATGCAGGATGCTATCGTCTGCAAGTTGTGTCCCACATCAGCACCAACGACGCCTATCGCATGGGTTCTGAGGTGATCCTCAGTTCATACAGGTGGCTGGCAGAAATAGTTAAGACTGCTGGCCTCACATGCAGAGTGCAAGCACAGCTTGCAATTTGTAGTGTTGTTCCCAGAGTTGATCAGGGTCCTTTGATTTGGAGCCCAAGTGGAGGGTGTCAACCAAAGGCTTCGTCGACTATGTGACAGTCTTGGCTGCAAATTTCTAGACCTGTGTTATCATGTGGGAATTTGTAGGACTCCACCTGATACATCAGGGGTGCACTACACAAAGGAAGCAGCTACTCGGGTAGCAGAGTACTTGTTGAGTGCACATCAGGGTTTTTTAGGCTGGGCAATTGTTTGAGGTGCTCTGATGAACACTCGCCAATCAATATGCAGCAAGGGAAGTCAAACAGTGCTCAGAATAAAGACACTTTGACTGTCATAATTTTATGTATCTGTAATAAAGTTCCTGAATTTACTGCCCTCCAGGAAAGTTCTCATGCTCAAATTATTCTTGGGACCAAGAGCTGGCTGAAACCCGAAGTGGGAAGCTCTGGGATATTTAGCGAGTTGTGGAAAATTTATTGAAGAGACAAATTAGAGGCCATTGGAGGGGGAGTGTTCATTGCAGCTGACAAAAGTACTGTCTCTAGTGAGATCAAAGTTGAGTGTGACAGTGAAATTATCTGGTCGCGTATAACAGGTGTAGTGAAACTAAGTTAAGTGTTGGATGTTTTTATCAGCCAGCTGATTCTGCTGTGACAGTTCTAGAGCTGTTCAAGGAAAGTCTAGGGTCAATAGTGTGTAAATACCCAGATCATGCTATACTTGTTGGAGGTGACTTCAACCTACCTAGTATAGATTGGGATGTCTATGGATTCATTGCAGGGGGATACAGACAGACAGTCATGCAAAATACTTGAACGTTTTATGGAAATATCTTGAGCAGCTAGCTCGGCACCCCACACGAAATGGAAATATCTTAGACCTAGTAGCTACAAATAGGCCGGATATTATCAACAATGTCAGTATAGAAACAGGGATTAGCGATCATAATGTCATTATCACAACTGTAATTACAAAAGTTAATAAATCAGTCGAGAAGGCTACAAGAGTGTTCTGCTATCTGCTAGATAGAGCAGATAAGTAGTTATTAGCATCTCACTTAAGAAAGTAAATTGACATCAATTAGTTGCAATAAGATGGATGTAGAGGAATTATGGACAAAGTTTAAGCAGATTGTAAATCTTGTCTGGAGAGTTGTGTGCCTAGTAAGTGGAATAAAGATGAAAAAGGCTCGCCATGGTTTAATAACAAAATTCAAGGGATGCTGAGGAAGTAGAGGGTGTTGCACTCTTGGTTCAAAAGGGAACACACACATGTCGACAAGTGAAGGTTAGTAGAGATTCAGGTGTCTGTGAAAAGAGCTATGCGTGAAGTGTACAACAACTACCACCATGACCTGGCAGAGAACCAGAGGAAATTCTGGTCTTATGTAAAATCACTAAGTGGGACTAAGGCTTCCATTTGGTTCCTTGTTGATGAGTCTGGTGTGGTAGTTGAAGATCCTGTAACCAAGGTAGACACGAAGCCCACACCTACCACAGTAGTCCAAGTTTATATGCCAACTAGCTCTGTAAATGATAAGGTGATTGAAGAACTGTACGATGAGATAAAAGAAATTATTTGGATAGTTAAGGGAGATGAAAATTTAATAGTCATGGGGGACTGTAATTCGGTAGTAGGAAAAGGAAGAGAAGGTAAAGTAGTAGCTGAATATGGACTGGGGCTAAGGAATAAAAGAGGAAGCTGCCTGGTAGAATTTTGTATTGAGCATACCTTAATCATCGCTGACACTTTGTTTACGAATCATGAGAGAAAGTTGTATACGTGGAATAGACCTGGAAACACCGGAAAGTTTCAAATTGATTATATAATGGTAAGACAGAGATTTAGGAACCAGGTTTTAGATTTTAAGACATGTTCAGAGGCAGATGTGGACTCTCACCACAATTTACTGGTTATGAATGGTAGATTAAAACTGAAGAAAATGCAAGAAGGTAGGAATTTCAGGAGATGGGACCTGGATAACCTGAAAGAACCAGAGGTTGTAGAGAGTTTCAAAGGGAGCATTAGGGTACGATTGACAAGAACAGGAGAAACGAATACAGTAGAAGAAGAGTTGGTAGCTTTGAGAGATGAAATAGTGAAGGCAGTAGAGGATCAAGTAGGTAAAAAATTGAAGGCTAGTAGAAATCCTAGGGTAACACAAGAGAGACTGAATTTAATTGATGAAAGGAGAAAGTATAAAAATGCAGTAAATAAAGCAGGAAAAGGAATACAAACATCTCAAAGAATGAGATCGATAGGAAGTGCAAATTGGCTCAGGAGGAATGGCTAGAGGACAAATGTAAGAATGTAGAAGCATATATCACTAGGGGTGAGATAGATGCCACCTACAGAAATGTTAAAGAGACCTTTGGAGAAAAGAGAACCACCTGTATGAATATCAAACGTTCAGATGAAAAACCAGTCCTAAGCAAAGAAGGAAAGTGGAAAGGTGAAAGGGCTATATTGAGGGTCTATACAAGGGTGATATTATGGAAATGGAAGAAGACGTAGATGAAGATGAGATGAGAAATACAATACTGCGGGAAGAGTTTGACAGATCACTGAAAAATCTAAGTTGAAACAAGGCCCCAGGAGCAGACAGCATTCCATTAGAACTACTGAGAGCCTTGGGAGACCAGCCACAACAAAACTCTTCTATCTGGTGAGCAAGATGTATGAGACAGGCGAAATAACATCAGACTTCAAGAAGAATATAATAATTCCAATTCCAAAGGAGAGGCTGACAGGTGTGAAAATTACCAAACTATCAGTTTAATAAGTCACGGTTGCAAAATATTAACACAAATTCTTTACAGATAAATGGAAAAACTGGTAGAAGCTGACCTCGAGGAAGATCAGTTTGGACTCCATAGAAATGTAGGAACACGCGAAACAATACTGACCCTATGACTTATCTTAGAAGGTAGGTTAAGGAAAGGCAAATGTACATTTATAGCATTTGTAGACTTAGAGAAAGCCTTTGAAAATGTTGACTGGAGTACTCTTTTTCAAATTCTGAAGGTGGCAGGAGTAAAATATAGGGAGGGAAAGGCTATTTACAATTTGTACAGAAACCAGACAGCAGTTATAGGAGTCGAGAGGCACGAAAGGGAAGCAGTGGTTGAGAAGGGAGTGAGACAGGGTTGTAGCCTATCCCCGATGTTATTCAATCTGTATAATGAGCATGCAGTAAAGGAAACCAAAGAGAAATTTGGAGTAGGAATTAAAATCCAGGGAGAAGAAATAAAAACCTTGAGGTTTTCCAATGACACTGTAATTCTATCAGAGACAGCTAAGGACTTGGAAGAGCAGTTGAAAGGAATGGACAGTGTCTTGAAAGGAGGATATAAGATGAACATCAACTAAAGCAAAACGACAATAATGGAATGTGGTCGAATTAAATCAGGTGATGCTGAAGGAATTAGATTACGAAATGAGACACTTAAAGTAGTAGATGAGGTTTGCTATTTGGGCAGCAAAATAACTGATGATGGTCGAGGTAGAGAAAATATAAAATGTAGACTGGTGATGGCAGGGAAAGAGTTTCTGAAGAAGAGAATTCTGTTAACATCCAGTATAGTTTTAACTGTCCGAAGTCTTTTCTGGAAGTATTTGTATGGAGTGTGGCCATGTGTGGAAGTGAAACATGGATAATAAACAATTTAGACAAGAAGAGAATAGAAGCTTTTGACATGTCGTACCACAGAAGAATGCTGAAGATTAGATGGGTAGATCATGTAACTAATGAGGAGGTACTGAATAGAATTGGAGAGAAGAGGAATTTGTAACACAACTTGACTAGAAGAAGGGATCAGTTGGTAGGACACATTCTGAGGCATCAAGGGACCACCAATTTAGTATTGGAGGGAAGGATGAAGGGTAAAAATAGGAGAGGGAGGCCAAGAGGTGAATAAACTAAGCAGATTCCGAAGGATGTAGGTTGCAGTAGTTACTCGGAGATGAAGAGACTTGCACAGGATAGAGTAGCATGGAGAGCTGCATCAAACCAGTCTCTGGCCTGAAGACCACAACAACAACATGTTGTCCTCATTGGCGAATGTTCATCAGAGACAAGGGCATCATCAGGAGTGCTCCAGGGCAGTGTGATAGGACTACTGCTGTTCTCTATAGACATAAATGATTTGGCAGACAAGTTGGGTGGCAATCTGTGGTTGTTTGCTGATGATGCTATGGTGTACGGTAAGGTGTTGAAGTTGAGTGACTGTAGGAGAATACAAGTTGACTTAGATAAAATTTTCAGTTGGTGTGATGAATGGTAGCTTGCCCTAAATGTGGAAAAATGTAAGTTAATGCAGATGAGTAGGAATGTCAAACCTCTAAGGTTCACATAAAGTATAGCTAGTGTCCTCTTTGATGCAGTCAAGTCATTTAAATATCTTGGTGTAATGTTGCAAAATGATATAAAATGGAACGAGCATGTGAGAACTGTGATAGGGAAGGCGAATGGTTGACTTTGGTTTATTGGGAGAATTTTAGGAAAGAGTAGTTCACCTGTAAAGGAGACTGCATATAGGATGCTGGTGTGACCTATTCTTGGGTAGTGCTCGAGTGTTTGAGATCCATACCAGGTTGGATTGAAGGAAGACACTGAAGCAATTCAGAGGCAGGCTGCTAGATTTGTTACCAGTAGGTTCACGCATCACGTGTTATGGAGATGCTTTGGGAACTCAAATGGGAATCCCTGGAGGGAAGACACTGTTCTCTTCGAGAAACACAATTGAGAAAGTTTAGAGAACTGGCATTTGAAGCTGACTGCCAAACAATTCTACTGCTGTCAGGACTACCAAGATAAGATACAAAAAATTAGTGCTCATGTAGCAGCATATAGTGGTACAGGGTACCCTCTGCCATGCACCATACCGTGGATTGCAGAATATTGATACAGATGTAGAATACATCGTAATTTTTCAAGGTGACACAGCTTACTGACAAGCTAATGTCATTTGGTGTTCTGTGTCATGCAATGCTGTCAGATCTGTATGATTAAGTGCATGAAAAAGTCAAATGCTTTAGGAATGTAATACAGAGATACAAACAAGACCTATAAACAAAACTGTCAAATAAATTAATATCTGAAACTTTCTGGCAGATTAAAACTGTATCCTAGACTGAGATTCAAACTCAGGACCTTTGCCTTTCACGGGTAAGTGCTCTAGCAATTGAGCTACCCAAGCATGACTCACGACCCATCCTCAGTTTTGCATCTGCAGTACCTCATCTCCTACCTTCCAAACTTCATAGAAACTCTCATGTGAAACTTGCACAAGCAGCACTCCTGGAAGAAACAATATTGTGGAGACATGTCTTAGCTACAGCCTGGGAGAGGTTTCCAGAATGAGATTTTCACTCCGCAGTTGTGATGCACTGATATGAAATTCCTGGCAGATTAAAATTGTGTGCTAGACCTGGACAAGTGCTCTACCAACTGAGCTACCCAAATATTACTTATGAGCAATCCTCGCAGGTTTACATCTGCCACTACCTCATTTCTTACCTTCCAAACTTCACAGAAGCTTTGGCTATGCCATGTCTCTGCAATATCATTTTTTCCCTGAAGTGCTAGTCTTGCAAGTTTCACAGGAGATCTCCTATGAAGCTTGTAAGGTAGGAGATGACATACTGATGAAGGTAAAGCAGTGAAGATGGGTCATGAGTTGTGCTTGGGTATCTCAGTAGAGCACTTGCCCAAGAAGGGAAAATGTTCCAACATCAAGTCTCGGTCCGGCACACAGTTTTAATCTGCCAGGAAGTTTTATATCAGAGCACACTCCACTGCAGAGTGAAAATCTCATTCTGGAAATTAATAGTTATCAAAAATAAAAGGCTGATACCACTTCACAACGATTCAAATCCTAATAATCAGACATGGTAAAGTAGTGCCCATTATGTGATGGAGAAATACAACCATGGTAGACGCAGGCGGCCATTCAGATTTGGCACTACTTTGAAATATGGAAGGTTGTTGGTTGTACAATCCTTTATTAAGCGTTATGCATTTCCTAATTTTCTCTTGAGACTGAAGCTGTGGAATAAAGTGTACAAAGAAATTACTGATAAAAAATATGTTCTAACATAATTACACATCTTACAAGTAAACCTATCCAAGGGATACACTTTGATTATGATTGGCTTTGACTATGTTGTAGCATAGAGCATAATAAGACAATTTTTTTATGTGTTCTCATAAGGCCATTAAGGGCTGAAACACACCCTTGAAAAAAGTTAAGTTTAATATTTCTGAATGAATACTGCTGAAATGATAACAAGTATATAAAAAAAAACTTTTTTCATAGAAAAGTTCTATGGTTTTCAATGCACATTACAATGGTGCATCCAGATTTGTCAAAACAGTCATTTTTTCAAAATCCCCTCTCCCACTATTTTGTTTCTCATTTCAATATTTGATTAATGGCAAAACATATAGCATCATTAATATCAAACTCGATCACATATGATGAAATGGCACTCCAATGATGCATTTGTCAGAAATAAGCTTCATTGGAGCACACACATATGGGGGCACACATACAGCAATATGGAGATTTTCTAGCTTATTTCTGACGAATGAGTCTTTGGAATACCCCTTCATCATATATGAATGAATTTGGTGTCAATGATGCTATACCTCTTGTTAATTATTCAAATGTTACAATGAGAAACAAAATAGTAGGGGAGGAGATTTAACAAAAAAACTGTTTTGGCAAATATGGGTGCACTGTTGTAACATACATTCAAAATCATAGAACTTTTATTTGAAGTTTACATATAACCATTTCACAGGATTCATTCAGAAATATTAAACTCAATTTTTGTTTCAAGGGTGTGTCTCACCCTTTTTAATGACCATATGGGCAAATATAAAAAAATATTTGTCTTTTACTTTGCTCTACAGTACAACATATTCAAAGCCGATCAACATCGAAGTGTATTCGTAAGGTAGGTGTACTTGTTAGTGATGTTTATACAGAATTTTAATAACTATCATTCTTACATTTAAATTAAACCTCTATTATTGTAATGTGCAAAAGGTGGTGGGTAAGACTTACTGACTCTCAACATCTCTATATCCTTTCTTTTCAGGATGGGTGGGTGGTGGTGACGGGGAGGGGGGTAAAGGAGACAACAACAACATAGAAATGTTCAGAATGTAACCATACATACAAATTAATTTGCAATGTGAATGTAAAGTGACTCATTACACATCATCATGATCAATCATGAAAAATGATCCATGACACATGAAACTAACTTTCATAAAATGCTCACAAAAGTGAGCACATAGACTGAAAATAATGCAGATCTCATCTAGGCATATTTGACAGTAGCATTGTGTATGTGAGGAGAACCAGTGCTAAAACAACTGTGGCAGTTAAGCTATCTAAGAAGTAAATGAGGGACAATAGGTGGCACTAGCATTGAGCACAGAAAATAATTAAAGAGTGACTTTACAAAGAACAGTACACTGCGACGAACTACATGTCAGCACACTGTGAACAACCTAACAAAGATACCTTTATGCTACTTTTATGGAGGAGAAATGCATATATTGACATAAGGTAAAATTTACATAGCATGAAATGTGCGTCATTGGGTAACATTGTCAACGATGTAACAGAGGTAGTAGTCAGTCAATAATCAAAACAGAAGATCTGTTTGCAACCATTAGTTGGTGCAGTATAATGAAAACATAAAATTGATATGAATCACAAATAAAATAATGTATAAGTTGTGAAAGACTAAGTTTACAATCATCACAAACAAAACTGTTACAAGAGTATGACCAACAATAGTCGAATATATAATAAATTACATACAGCAGAGGTAAGCCTTGATGAGTGGAAACACCTTTGAATAAAAAGAAAGCTAATATTACAATTAATTTTTTAAAATTTGTTTTATATTAAAAAGCATAATGATATAATATTGGACTGTATAACAGCCTAGCTTTAAGAAGATGCACGAGGACAGCAGAAACCACCTTTGCATATTGTGTTTGAGGATGTAGAGTTTGGATCATTAGTTGCCAAAAACTGATGCCTAGGCATGTGTAGTGCTGGAATAGTGGTCATACTATTTTAGAATTAATAGACTGCATATGAATATGCAGTTATACTTAATGTAATGGGAACACATATAACAGTATGGAAATGCAGAGTTATACGCAACAAAAATAAGTTCTTTGAAATGATAGCAAACCCTAAATGTTCAACTTTCATAAGGTTAACCACAACATAATGCACATGCATCCAAGAGGAGATGTTAAATTTACTGTGCCCATAGTGTGAAACCCATGACATGGAAGCACACACATGTTGTGATGACATTGTAAAGTAAGTCAAATGAATAGTATGAAGTATTAATGTTAGTGAAGTGTTAAGTACTGATGTGACATGAGCATATGTAATTAATGGAGCTACACAGCAAGGCTGCACGAACAGTGGCTCCATCTCTTGGGGGCAGACTCCTACAGGGGAAGCCTGGTGAGATAGCTACATCAGAACAGCCCATGAAAATGGTGGCATCATCTAACACGGTGGAAGACAACTAATGTACAATCAGCCACAGTGGCTGCATCACATATAGCTCATGAAGACTAGATTATTACGCCTAATCTAAGCACTCTTAGAACAACTAGACCAAGTCAGCTGAAAAACAAAATCAATTCTAGTAACTCAATTAATTCCGTAACCTCACTATGGGAAAGCACATTACGGGTCAATAAATTCTTTCTAATTATATCAAGAGTTTCATTAATTGCTATAAGCAAGTACAAGTTAACAACATCCAGTGAAGCTACATGGGACAGGGAAGGGTTGCATTCAAGACATTACCTAACAACGCACATTCCATGCTATGTCAATTTTACCTAATGTCAATACATGAGTTTCTCTTCCATAAAAGTAGCATACACATACTTTTGTTAAGTTGCTCACAATGTTCTGACATGTAGTGCATTGCATTCATTGCAATGTATAGTTCTTTGCAAAGTCACTCTTTGAATTAATTTCTGTGGTCTAAGCTGGCATTACCTATTGTGTTTCATTTACTTCTTAAATAGCTTAACTGCAACAGTCACTTTGGAACTGGTTATTTTCGAATTGACAATGGCACTGTAAATATGGCTTGATGAGATCTTCATTATACTCAGTCTGTGTGCTCATTTTCATGAGCTTTTTACTGAAGTTTGATTTAAATGTGAGTACAATATTAATTGAAACTTTTGTGTATGGACCATTAAAATGCATACTTATGTTAGTACATATTTGTTATCATTAATTTCTTTGTACACTTCATTTTACAGTTTCAGTCTGATGAGGAAATTTTTAAAGGCCAATGCTTAATAAACAATTGTGTGATCAAGACTTTTCCATATTTCAAAGTTGTGGCAAATATTTATTTATTCAAAGTATGCTATACAGTAGAGTTGTAAGCACTGTGCATCAAAGAGACTACTGAAACCAGAATATACACATTCATTGTATAGGATACTGACAAAAATAATTTACCCCCCCCCTTCCCCCACCGCAAAAAATGTTTGTTGATATGAAGACGATTTAATGCTCATGAAAAGTTGCTATGGGCAGGAATTAGAAATTAGAATATTAGCAATGCTAATGGCCAGGTCTCATCCTAAAATATAGTGCACAGATAGAATTTCATGTTTAAAATGCAACAGTTCAATTCCATGTTACTGCAGGTTAACTTGTGATGGCATTCTTAACCCATCAACTGCAGGCAAATTTCAGATTTTTGTATATAAAATTCCAGTGGATTGTGTTAAAGGAATGTAACAAGAAAACTAAAAACTGAATTTAGAAGTTATATGTAAATGACATTTAATGTGCATAATGGAGGAAACACGAAAGTTGCATTTCACGTTATAAACACAGGAAAAATTTGTTGATAAGTTTTCTGAGTATAGTATATCTTGAATCACAGTGACATTCACAAGCTCGCAAAAATGGTTACAAAATTGGTGGCACGAGAAGACATATATTAAGCATGCGAGTGAGATTTGACAACACGTAAAATGCGACTTCCGATGTTCCAGGGCAACAGAAACAAGATTTAACAGGATAATAGTGACTTCTGACATACAAGAAGCCCAGAAATTATATCCAAAGTGAAAAAGCATGCCCCACAGAATTGTATAAAAACTGACTGAACACACACACACACACACACACACACACACACACACACACACACACGTGTTGGCCGCAGTTATTTCGTTAAAGCATCTGATATCACATATGGGCCAGTTAGTTGTGATATGAAAGTATGGCCATGAAAATTTCATGGAGGAGATACACAAAGAAATCAACCTGCATCACCTTCAGTACTGTTTATAACCGACTCATTTAAAATTTTTGCAAATAAATTACCATGAAACCAAGACCAGTCTAGGTCTTTAGTTCCAGTTTCACATCACTTGAGTCATATATATGTAAATGTAATTGGCAAATGACAAATGTAATTGGTAATTTACATAAAGTAGTCTTACATGAATGTGCTAATGAATAAGGTTGGCAGGCCTGCTTGAGAAATAAAGCAACCAAGATTAATGGCTCATTACATTTTTAGCTTATTGTTTGCTCTCAGTGGAGGAGATAAAGCTTGTATATATTCAAAGATGAAACAAAATGGTAATTCTACATATAACTAATTACTGAGAATAATAACATAATGGACATCCACTGTGAAATATCATCATACTCTACATGTGTTTCATCACACCAAATAAACAATATATGCGACGCAGACTAATAAACACAGAATTTTTTGCAAAAGTAAACAGAGTGTGAGAGTAAAAATTATTGATAATTCAAGAAATTGTTCTTTAATTTTCCAAGCAATCACATTTTCAGCATCACTTAATAAGTCACTGAATTTACTAGAGATGCATGATATACAGTCTGTGGCAATAGAATACTGACAATGCACTATGGGTGTGTCAGTGGTGCCTCATCAGCCCTCGTCCCCTCCCTCCCAAAAAAAAACACACACTCACTTTGCGCTGTGTGTGTGTGTGTGTGTGTGTGTGTGTGTGTGTGTGCGCGCGCGCGCTTGCGCGCGCGCGCTTGCACGCGCGCGTGTGGAAGGGATTAAGAAAAATGAACTTAAGCTAATATTACACTTGATATACTTGCCATTAAAAAAAAAAACTTTATGAATGACAAACATTGCAACATGTTTATCAAATACTTTACAGCTGTTGCTGTTTGACGTTGGAACTGTGTATTTAACATCAAATTTTCACAAATGAAAAGTGGCACAACATATGATAATTTGGAAAATGGAACATTTTTGTGAAAATAAACAATCCCTATTGAAGGTGATGCTGCCAATTTAGGTATGTATTTACCTCCTGTGGTAGAGAAGTTTAATTTTTCACCAGTGGTGTCCTTCAATCTTCCTTTCGCAACTGCACTGTCCTTTTCCATACCAGAAGTTCTTGAGTACTGATCTTCAGCTAAATCTAAAGATTTTTCCTGAAATTGCAAAACCTCATTTACTGGAGAACGATTTTATTTCTGCTTTAACAATTCAATAGGACAAAAATCAACACAGCACGCCTACTCACCAGGGTCTTTGTTTCTTGATGAAACTGCTCATTTTCTGATTCATCACTTTCCCATAAATCAACTGATTTATCTAATTCCAAGTCCAAAAGATCTTCAAGTTCATCTAAGGTTCTGTCATCGGGGGTATTAGCTATTTTAGTGACAATTTCCATTTCCTTCTCTACCTCAGTTTCTGATAACTGATCCAAGCTATTTGTTTTACAAGAATGTTCAAGAGAATCTGAGGAATCAAATTTTCCTTTTGTAGTCTCCTGAATAGGAACATTATCATTCACCATACTTCTACCTGTGTCGATAACATCAGAGTTTAGTGCCAATGACTTTGGTTCATCCTGACACATCGGCACTATATGTCCTTTCTTGTTTTTATCTTTCATCCTATATTTATGTGAAGTTTTTCTTTCTGTTTTTTTTGTGCAGTTTTTGGACATCAGCTCAGATCTGGTCTGTGTAACATTTTCATCACGATTTTTTCTTAATGACTTAACTTTGCTACCACTATCAGTGGTAACTGAGCATGCTGAAGCTCCTTGCCAACAACTGATGTCATTGTTTTTCAAAGAATTAGAAACAGAGGGATTCTTGTAACCTAGAGATGAGGTTTGGATTCTGAGAGGCACTGTATAGTATTTATTTTCTGACTCAGAGTTTTTCTCAGGTGACGGGCTCAGGCTTGGTGTCTGACTCCGACTTTTCTGGGTTGAGGGGTTATCTGAATGACAATATAATTCTTCTACTGATGTATTATTCTTTCGATTGTCATGCATGGGCTTTCCATGAATTAAACCTACATCTTTTCTCTGTAATGAATGATCATCTTCATGAGCCCCTGAGAAAGAGAATGAGTTCTGTGGAGAGAGAGGTGAAAATGATGTCATTAAATGTGGTGATGCTTTTCTTTGTGGACTTCTGTAACATTTATCCGTGTGAGAAGGTTTCACCTCTGGAGAAGTAGAGACCTGATGGTCATACGGTGATGCTGTGTAATGCACATTTTCTCTGTCTTTAGAAGACATATGAGATGATTTTCTTGGTAGTTTTTCTGGGGACTTTTTTCTGGTACTTGATACACCATACATTTTAATTGGACAGGGAGATGGGCTCCTACCCTTTGAATGCTTCCTATTCAAATGTAGTTGCTCTAGACTTATTGGAGGCGAATTCGAAACTCTTGAAACTGGTGATTTGCTTCTCCGCATGGTATGTTTTGAAACATTTGACCTATTTGAAGGAAAATTTATAGGTGATATCTTCCGCTGCACATCTGGTGAGTGTCTTTTGGGTGATGCAAATGTTCTTTGGATAATGGGTGACTTTACATATCCTTTTCCTGGTGATAGCGAATGCCTCCTGCACTTTGGAGAAATGGATTTGTTCTGTGATGTAATACTTCTCCTGTCATGTGCCTGCATTCTAACTGGAGATATTTTGCATTGTGGTGACTTTTGTCTTTCCCTTGGTGAGCCAGATCTACCTGGTGAAATGTAATTTCTGGATCTTGGTGATAATGACTGCTTTCTAGAGCATCTGGAATGTGAAGGAGAATAATGGTTGTCAGAATATCTCCTAGATGGTGATTTTGACAGCTTTCTGAATTGTGATGCAGATTTTCTAGCTGGAGACCAAGTGGGACTACGAGATCTCTTCATCTGACTGACTTGTCTGGGACTACAAGACCTCCGTATTTGGGTGGCTGACCTAGGGCTACACGACTTCTGCACGCGAGTACACGATCTGGGACTAGAGGATTTCCTCCTGTGTTCAGTTAATCTTGGACTAAAAGATATGCACATCTGAGCAGTTTGTCTCGGACTACCAGATCTCTTTATCAGAGCAACTCTTCTTGGACTACCAGAGCTCCGCACATGAGCAGTTGGTCTTGGACTATTAGATCTCAGTACCTTAGTAGCTGTTCTTGGACTGCCAGATCTACACACATTAGCAGTTGGTCTGGGACTTCCTGATCTTCGTATCTTAGCAGCTGGCTGTGGACTAACAGATCTCCGTATTTTAGCAGGTGGTCTTGGACTGAGAGATCTTCGTACAATAGCCATTGGTCTTGGACTGGGAGATCTCCGAATATTAGTACCTGGTCTTGGACTCAGAGATCTTCTCAAATTTGTGGCTGGTCTTGGGCTAATAGAGCTCTGCATATTAGAGGCTGGTGTTGGACTAACAGATCTCTGTACTTTAGCTGCTGTTCTTGGACTGCGAGACTTCCGTATATTCGTGGCAGGGCTTGGACTTCTAGATCTACGCAGATTAGTACGTGGTCTTGGACTGTGCGATCTCCGCATATCAGAAGCTGATCTTGGACTCCGAGATCTACGAGTACTCACTATCGGTCTCGGACTGCGAGATCTTCGCATACTCACTGCTGGTCTGGGACTGTGAGATCTCAGCAAACTCACAGATGGTCTTGGACTGTGAGATCGTCGCACACTACCAGCTGGTCTAGGACTGCGGGATCTTCGAGTACTGTTAACTGGTCTTGGACTGCGAGACCTTTGGGTATCGGTAGATGGTCTCGGACTGCGAGATCTCCAGGTACTAGAAGATGGCCGTGGACTGCGAGATCTCTGCATACATGTTACAGGTCTTGGGCTGTGAGATCTATGAATGCTCATTAGTGGTCCTGGACTGCGAGATCTGTTTGAGCTCATTTCCGGTCCTGGACTGCGAGATATCCGTGTGCCTTTGGCCGGTCCTGGACTGCGAGATCTCCGTTTGCTCTTAGCCACTCCTGGACTGCGAGATCTCCTTGTACTCTTGGTCTGTCCTGGACTGCGAGATCTTCGTGTGGTCATTGCCGGTCCTGGACTGCGAGATCTTCGTGTGGTCATTGCCTGTCCTGGACTGCGAGATCTTCGTGTAGTCATTGCCGGTCCTGGACTGCGAGATCTTCGTGTGCACTTTGCCGGTCCTGGACTGCGAGATCTTCGTGTGCACATTGCCGGTCCTGGACTGCGAGATTTCCGTGTGCTCACTGCCCGTCCTGGACTGCGAGATCTCCGTGTGCACACTGCCCGACCTGGACTGCGAGATCTCCGTGTGCTCACTGTCCGTCCTGGACTGCGAGATCTCCGTGTGCTCACTGCCCGTCCTGGACTGCGAGATCTCCGTGTGCACACTGCCCGTCCTGGACTGCGAGATCTCCGTGTGCACACTGCCCGTCCTGGGCTGCGAGATCTTCGTGTGCTCACTGCCGGTCCTGGACTGCAAGATCTCTGTGTGCTCACTGCCCGTCCTGGACTGCGAGATCTCCGTGTGCTCTTTGCCTGTCCTGGACTGCGAGATCTCTTCGTGCCCACTCCCATTCCTGGACTGCGAGATCTCCGTGTGCTCATTGCCCATCCTGGACTGCGAGATCTCCGTGTGCCCACTACCCTTCCTGGACTGCAAGATCTCCGTGTGCCCACTGCCCTTCCTGGACTGCGAGATCTCCGTGTGCTCACTGCCCGTCCTGGACTGCGAGATCTCCGTGTGCTCATTCCCCGTCCTGGACTGCGAGATCTCCGTGTGCTCACTGCCGGTCCTGGACTGCGAGATCTCCGTGTGCTGACTGCCAGACCTGGACTGCGAGATCTCCGTGTGTTCACTGCTGGTCTTGGACTGCGAGATCTCCGTGTGTTCACTGCTGGTCTTGGACTGCGAGATCTCCGTGTGCTGACTGCCGGAACTGGACTGCGAGATCTCCGTGTGTTCACTGCTGGTCTTGGACTGCGAGATCTCCGTGTGCTCATTGCCGGTCCTGAACTGCGTGATCTCCGTGTACATGTTGCAGGTCCTGGACTGCGAGATCTCCGTGTACTCACTGTCGGTCCAGGACTGCGGGATCTCCGCGTACTCACTGTCGGTCCAGGACTGCGGGATCTCCGTTCACTCATTGCTGGTCTCGGGCTGCGAGATCTCCTCGCATTCCTTGCAGGTCCTGGACTATGAGATCTCCGTGTATTTGTTGTTGGTCCTGGACTGCGCGATCTACGCATGTTCTTTGCTGCTCCTGGACTGCGTGATTTATGCTTGCTCATCACTGGCCCTGGACTGCGCGATCTACGCTTGCTCGTCACTGGCCCTGGACTGCGCGATCTACGCTTGCTCGTCACTGGCCCTGGACTGCGTGATCTACACATGCTCGTCCTTGGCCCTGGGCTGCGTGATCTACGCATGCTCGTCCTTGGCCCTGGACTGCGTGATCTCCGCATGCTTATCCTTGCCCCTGGACTACGTGATCTCCGCATGCTCGTCATTGGGTGTGGACTGTGTGATCTGCGCATGCTCGTCATTGGGCCTGGACTGCGTGATCTCCGCATGCTCCTCGCTGGACCTGGGCTTCGTGATCTCTGTCTGCTCCTCGCTGGAGCTGGGCTGCGTGATCTCTGCTTGCTCCTCACTGGACTTGGACTGCGTGATCTCTGCTTGCTCCTAACTGGACTTGGACTGCGTGACCTCCACCTGTTCCTTGCTGGCACTGGACTGGGTGATCTCCGCATGCTCGTCACTGGCTGTGGACTGTGTGATCTCAGCATTCTTGTCGCTGGCCCTGGACTGTGTGATCTCCGCATGCTCGTTGCTGGCCCTGGACTGCGTGATCTCCGCATGCTCTTTGCTGGCCCTGGACTGCGGGACCTTCGCAAACTCGTTGCTGGCCCTGGACTACGTGACCTCCGCATGCTCTTTGCTGGCCCTGGACTGCGGGACCTTCGCAAACTCGTTGCTGGCCCTGGACTACGTGACCTCCGCATGCTCTTTGCTGGCCCTGGACTGCGTGACCTCCGCTTGCTCTTCACTGGCCCTGGGCTGCATGACCTCCGCTTGCTCTTCACTGGCCCTGGGCTGCATGACCTCCGCTTGCTCTTTACTGGCCCGGGACTCCGTGACCTCCACATGCTTGTCACTGGCCCTGGACTCCGTGATCTCCGCATGCTTGTCCCTGGCCCTGGACTGCATGATCTCTGCCTGCTCATCTGCAGCCCTGGACTGCGTGACCTCCGCCTGCTTGTCTGTGGCCCTGGACTGCGTGACCTCTGCCTGCTTGTCTGTGGCCCTGGACTGCGTGACCTCTGCCTGCTTGTCTGTGGCCCTGGACTGCGTGACCTCCGCCTGCTTGTCTGTGGCCCTGGACTGCGTGACCTCTGCCTGCTTGTCTGTGGCCCTGGACTGCGTGACCTCTGCCTGCTTGTCTGTGGCCCTGGACTGCGTGACCTCTGCCTGCTTGTCTGTGGCCCTGGACTGCGTGACCTCCGCCTGCTTGTCTGTGGCCCTGGACTGCGTGACCTCTGCCTGCTTGTCTGTGGCCCTGGACTGCGTGACCTCTGCCTGCTTGTCTGTGGCCCTGGACTGCGTGACCTCTGCCTGCTTGTCTGTGGCCCTGGACTGCGTGACCTCCGCCTGCTTGTCTGTGGCCCTGGACTGCGTGACCTCCGCCTGCTTGTCTGTGGCCCTGGACTGCGTGACCTCCGCCTGCTTGTCTGTGGCCCTGGACTGCGTGACCTCTGCCTGCTTGTCTGTGGCCCTGGACTGCACGACCTCCGCATGCTCATCGCCGGCCCTGAACTGTGTGACCTCCGCATGTTCTTCACAGGCCCTGGACTCCGTGACCTCCTTATGTTCGTCAGCGGCTCTGGACTGCATGACCTCTGTGTATTCGTCAGTGGTCCTGGACTGCGTGATCTCCGCATACTTATCACTGGCCCTGGACTATGAGATCTCATAGTTGATGATGGTCCTGGACTGCAAGATACACGCATACTTGATGCTGGTCCTGGACTACGAGATCTCCGCATAGTCACAGCTGATCTTGGACTGCAAGATCTTTGTACATTTGCAGCAGGCCTCGGGCTGCATGATCTTTGCATGTGAGTAGCAGACCTCGGACTGCTGGATTGTCGCTTGTGAGCAATTGATCTTGGACTACGAGATTTCTGGTTATGAGGACTTGATCTTGGAGACCAAGATGTATGCCTGATAGGACTTGATCTCGGACTGCAAGTTCTTCGCAAATGAGTGGAAGGTCTTGGGCTAGGTGACCTCACTTGGTGAACTGGAGATTTTGATGTAGAAATTCTTGAAGACCTATGAATGCGTGAAGGACTATGAAACCTATCACTACTGCAAGGAGAATGTGGGCTCTGTGATTGAAGAGAGTGAACTGGTGATGTTTGTGTATATGGTCTTGAATCATAAATCGGTGATCTAGAATTATGAGGACTTAGTTTACGTACAGGTGACTTGGGGCTTTGTGATTTCACAGCATGTGCAGGTGACCTTCGAATTCGCAATGGAGATCTTGGACTGTGTGATCGGCTGAAGGAGTTTCTCATTTTTGAAGTAGTAGTCCTAGATGGTGATGCCGGAGTTCGTGATCGTCGATAGACTGGGGATTTTGTGCTTTGAGATATGTTATCATGAACCTGAGACCTTTCCACTTGAGACACTGAATTATATATTGAAGATGAATCTGAAACTCTGCTTGTATTGTGGGTTACTCCAGGACTACATGAGGTGGGTTTGTACAATGAAGACCCTTGGCTTTGACAATTTTCTGGATGGCTACCTTGCCCAGGTGAATGAACAGGGGAATGGTTTGGGGTTATTACACTCTTATTGGAACATTTGATGTACTTATTATCAGGTGGTGAATGCCTTGATATTTGAGACATTTTTAAAGTAACATGGGAATTTTCAGCCTGAGCAGCTGGTTCATTGTCTGTGGTCTTCACTGTAGATACTGGCACTGAAATTAGCAGAGTACATGTTTCTTGGGCTTTTACAGAGGAAAGTGGTTGTCCATTGTCATATGCAGCATCCACAGTGCTGCTGATCACTTCTTTTGTTGTTCCTTGCAGAGCACTAATTGTCACAGAATTTTCACTCACAACATCAGGCTGAACACACACATCACTCACACAAGACTCCGGTTGTTGATCACGGCAAACTTTTACATCAGTTTCTTCCTGCAGAACACTTTTTTCTGGTACCTCCGTTTCACTGTCATCTGCACTTGTTACAGACGGTGAAGTCCTTTCAGCTTTCTTTATCTCTTCTTCTAATTCATCCATTAGTTTTTCCAGACTTTCTTCTTCATTTGTATCTAGTAACAATATGTCAGAATCTTCCTCTGCACTTTCATCTTCTTCAACTCCATTTGTACCACAGTAGCCCATAAAATCTTCATCACTATTATCTGAATCGTCATCATTATATCGGCTGAATTTTGATGGCCCTGAAACAAATAAAAATACAGTGCTTACATCCGTCATCTAAGTATATGAAATGGCAGCACTTAATACAAAGGCTCTACTTCCAACTACACTAGTGCAGGATTGCTGCAAGTCATCATGTATCTGTGAACATATTTAGTATTTTAGCATTCATGTGCATGAAGTAATTTAAACTGCTGAAATTCCAAGTCATCTATAAGGGGAGATGGAAGTACCAGTCATGGACAGTAGCACACACAGACTCATGTGTAGGCAGACCAGTACAGGTCTGTAGCCACTACATTAAATGCGCCAGCTGTACTTAAAGATCTGTATGGGATTGTAGCAACTTAAAGTGGTCCACTTTTCATTTTATTTATTTATTTATTTTGTAGAAACTGTGAAGAATTTCAGTACAGGAAACAGCTAATGGCAGCTCCCTGTCTAAAACAAACCATAGGAGAAAAGGTACATCTCACACCCATAAGAAGCCTAGTACGTCCCACATCTTTGTCAATTATCTAACTTGTTGCACCTCATCACATAAAGGAATTTTGAAATAATGACAGTTTTGGAGGATTTAGAGTGAGAATTGATAGACTGAAGCCATCTCTCCTTGTACTTTTTTGGGACTAAATTATTTCACCTACCATTTAACCCCCCCCCCCCCTCCAGCATGTTCTCCCTCCTTCACAACATAATTTTAGGCATTACTTCCAGACACTACTGCATCCTTTTTTTCTCCTTCAGTTTATATAATAACTCTGTATTTCTTGTTTACCACATCCCAAGGTCCACTTAAATTCCAGCTTTATAGACTTAGCCTATAAAAAAAGATAATTATCAATACATTCTCAGTGACTTATTGCATGTACTTCTCGTTATCATCCACCTTTCATTCCATTGTGAGGCTATATGGAATTCCTGTCAGTCTCACTGATGTTTTAAGAAACCTGTATCACGATTGCGTTGCTGTATAAGAACAGAAGGAGAGAACAACACTTTCCTTAGTATTCTGACAGGCATCAGACAAAGTTCCATTTTGTCACCATTCATTTTAATATTAGTCATAAATTTCATAATGAGAAAAACTATGGGCAACTCCAATGCAGGTATAGATTTTAATGAGCAATCTACACTTATGGATCTGGCAGAAACACTACAAAGTTACAATTAATGACCGCCACACAGGATGGAATGACCGGTTCTATAGGGCGAATAATAAATAGTGACAAAACAAAAACAAAGGGCACAAAAGTAGAGATGTATATACTTAAATTAATGTGTAACAGAAGGTACTACAAGATGTTGACTAATTTCCATATCTCAGCGACCTTATCTGTAATAATGGCAATGTAAATGCAGACACCACCAGCAGAAGTAGAAAAGCTTCTTCAGTCTGTAAATAATTCACTTCATCTGCTTTGTTGCCCTCAGCAGCTAGCACCCCTTCTCTCAATCACTGTAACATGCTGAATACTGTTGATTACAGAAGAATAGTTCAAATAAAGTAGCCTACATAGTATTTAATGCTGGATATTGCCACTTTTGAAAGGTTAACGGTTACAAACTGAGTAGTCCATGCGCAAGGTAAGCAACATCAAGGATGTGTGAGCATACGAGCGCCGTGGTCTCATGGTTAGCGTGAGCTGCTGTGGTACGAGAGGTCCTTGGTTCAAGTCTTCCCTCGAGTGAAAAGTTTAACTTTTTATTTTCAGACAATTATCAAAGACAGGCACTCACACATAATCAACTTCGCTCTCCAAAATTCCAGGACATGTTCAGATTTGCTTGGACATATGCAGGATTTGACTGTCTACACACGGAAACATTTGAAAACGTAAAAAAACATGTTTTGACAGAGCACAGGGAAAACTGTGCGACTATGAAACTGTTGCATTCATTTGTTGCAGTTTATGTGACAAACTCTTATGTTTTCATCACTTTTTTGGGAGTGATTATCACATCCACAAGAAAACCTAAATTGGGCAACCCATTCGCCAAGAGTGCAAGTTAGGTGGGTTGACAACATATTCCTGTCATGTGACGCACATGCCGTCACCAGTGTCGTATAGAATATATCAGACATGTTTTCCTGTGGAGGAATCAGTTGACCTATGAACTTGTGATCAAATGTTTTCGGTTCCTATTGGAGAGGCACGTCCTTTCGTCTACTAATCGCACGGTTTTGTGGTGCTGTCGCAAAACACAGACACGAAACTTATTACAGTGAACAGAGACGTCAATGAATGAATGGACAGATCGTAACTTTGCGAAAATAAAGAAAGTAAAATATTCACTCAAAGGAAGACTCGAACCAAGGACCTCTCCTTCCGTAGCCTCTCACTCTAATCATGAGACCACGGGGCTCCTCACGTCACAGTGTTCTTGATGTTGCTTATCATGCATATGAACTACTCAGTTTGTATATTTTGCTTATTTTTTCATAGTTCCACAAAACTTCTTCCTGTTTTCTCGATTGATCTGTGTTCAGTTTTTCAAGGCCTATCCACTGTGTTAATTTACAACTAAATCTGAGGGGGGTGCGATGGGGAGGTTCCCTTATTAGTAGCATAACATTTTTCAGGCTGAGCAAAAAACATTACAATTAGACGAGATAGCACAATGAAAGGATGTTCATATTAAACACTTTCTAAAACTGAACTGTACAGTTATCTTACCAATACACCATTGTCAAAGTTAATCATAGTCGAATGCAAATACACAATGTGAAATAATTACAAGATACTGACACTGAGACGATACATGACACATTACATGACATGAGATCTGAATTGGATACGGTACATTTTAGAAGTTGTGTACAATTTATAAGCACAGACTTTCACAGAGCTGTTACACAGTTGCTTGCTCACCTGAGACTGATGAATTTGGGGTGGGGTGGCCTATTTAACGAGTGCCATGCAGATATTTGCTAAGCACAGAAACTACATAATATTTTGGAAATTGGCTAGGTTAGATTTTGCTGTATTGAATGGACTATAAGACTTAACTGTTTTCTGGCCTAAGAAAAGTTTTGAGATTAATGAATTATAAAAGTATATGCAACATCGTTACAATTCCGTGTTCAGAATACACACACTATGAGTATGGCACCCACATTCAAAATAATTTCGGATTATGATAAATTATGCAAAATCTTAATTAGTGACCTAAGTAATTAGTAATGGGTATTATCTGATTTTGAACAAATATAGTAACAAAAGTACCACGTCAAAGGCCAGAATCTAGAAAGCATAAAGGAAAATAAGCAATGGAAAATATGTTGATCTGAACTTTCAGCGCCAGTTATTTTGTAAGTTAATTAGCTTTAGTTAATGCAAATTGTGTTTTCAGAAAGAATGGAGTATCTGCTTTCAAATGAGTAGTCACAATACATTGAATTCTATGGATCTGCCCAAAATGCCTTTCCATTACATACTGGAGTAGAATTTCCAGATATCTAGAATTTTTAACTAAGCGAGTTCGTCATAAAACTAATTGTGTCACTATAGATGGGAACATTGATAGAACCAACTGAATTAACCCCCGTGCTACCAGGATTTTTGTCTCACTGAGTACCACCCGGGTCATGTAGACCCCAAATGATTGACACCGAATATACTGGCAGTGTTTTAATGTACCAAAATTTTAAAAAAATATTTTACAATTGTTCAATGTTACCAGTAATGATCATGTTTTCATAAAATTTATGTTCAAGAAACAAAAAGAAATTTAGATTGGTCTCATGTTGGCATTCAGTGCAAAGTTCATGAATACATTTTAATGTGTTGTAAATACAAAAATGAACAAAACATCATTGGATACAATAGACTCAGATGGAGAAAGCCATAGTTTGAAAATAATAGTTTGAAAAACAGGGAAGATCTACATTTCCGATGTACTTATGGGGTCATATTGCCCCCATTGGTACTAGGAGGGTTAACATATTTGAGTAAATTTTATATATTTTATGTACAACTGCACTGAATATGGAATTCAGTTATTCAAGACAGTAGAAAACATAACAGAAGGAGAAGTTTCTAACTTGTTATGTCTCAAGCCTTCCAACAAATGCCATCTAAATGCACATGGCAATTACACTCTGTAAGTATATCCACAAAGCTTTGGCTGTACTCCCCTACCATCCTACTGATGGCCATATACACATGTGAGACACAGAAAATGTCAGCAAAATCAGCACACACAAGCTCAATGTTTATCACTAACAATACTTGAGGCAGATTTTGAAGATCAGCTATTAAGACCACATTTCAAATGATGAATTGCTGAGAAGAGGTGGTCTATGCAGTCTGTATAAAATTGTGGCTGAAAGAATGGAGCATGTTCTACACATAAAAAATGGAAGAATCCCCTAATAAGGATTGTTATGGAAATGTACGGATGGATACAGAAGTAGAGGAAGAGCTTTTAACACCTAGAAACGAACTTTTGCAAAGGATCTTCAGTGCATGGATACGAACTGGTAGGGAGCTGGAAATGTAGAAACTGACTGAGTACACTGGAGGAAACTTGTTGCCCGATATGCTAAATAGCACTGGACAAACTAAGTCTAAGTAAGTCATTCCATTATTTGTTTTAAATTTCTGCTATATATCGTTCAGAAAAAAAGACATTTGAATCAATGAAGTATTGCTTTACTATGCACATGGTATTGGAGTTATTCAATTGTAAAACATCACCATGTGGTCAGCTATGAGAGATCCTAATCACATTGTCACTAGGTACTTTCAATACTTGCATACAAAATATTTTTGAAGGTCAAAGTCACTTTAAATGCCAAATTTCTTTATTAATACTCTGACACCATCTGAACTACTGAATTACAGATGTACAGGTTTTATTTCTTTTTTATTCATCCTCCCTGTCTCTCTTCCATTTATTCACAGAACAACTTTGTACAGTTGTTAAGGCACTGGAATCTCATTATAGCAGTTCAATTCCCAAACTGGTTATCTAGATTTAGTTTTCTCTTAGTTTCCCAAAATCACTTAAGACAAATTTCAGGATGGTTAGTTAGAAACTGACATGCCTGATATCCTTCCTCATTTTTCCACAATAAGTGCTTGTACACAGTCTGTAATGACTTCATTACCAACTTGATGGCAAACACTAACATTTTTTTCCATTTACTGCACTATTCTCAACCACACATCTGACATACCTGTTATCTTACTTTTGCAATTTACTCCTAAGTTTGAATTGTTTTCTCAATCTTACATTTTTGGTTTTGGTTCAGTACCATTCGGCAGTGAGAGATGAATTAAATGTCTCAGTTGGCACATATTCCCTGGCTGCTCTTTTCCTTTGGCAGGCATTATGTCTGACAAAATTCCATGAATACTTTTTATCTCTTTCACATATCAGTTCCAAAGTGCAGACAAATTTAAAAATCAGTTACGTATTTTTGCACAAAAAATTTCATTTCACTGATAAGAAGATAGTGTTCACCAATTTTACAGATTAAATTTTGAAACTGAATAAATGTATATTACTTATTATCAATAAGTTAAAAATGAGTGCAAACAGATTTCAAGCAGCATAATGTGAGACAATGTTGATGCAAACTATGCTGAAATTTCCAAAATAAATCTTGACTTCTTCAATAAGTGGGCAAATGTGTTGCATAACACCCATATTCAAAAAAGCAGAAATCCAACAAAAATGTGAAAGAAGTGTACATCTGGAACACAATACATCCACTGTAGCACATTCTGCCATGAACAGTGGAAGTGAAGTGAGCAGTATTTGTGAGTCACATGGAAAGAAAATTGCAATGTGATCAAGACAGGACAGGAGAGTTTCCCTACAGAAAGTAAAAGTATGAGACATAACTTCAGGTTTTCCAACTTATGTTAAAGTACAAAAAGTTTCTTCCAACAAGAAAGTCAATATAGATGGTGCATAATTCAGCACTAAACATTATGAAAATGAGCATTAAATTTATTCTGGCAAGATGAGGACACAATATTAATTTACAAGCAAATGGCCAAGGGCAAACTGTAACCACCAAATTTTACAGTAGAAGTCATCATAAAATAAGCAGTACAGTTATATAAGGTGTGACATTCAATTCTGTGACTACGCTGAATCATAGAAAAAATTTATTGTAAATGTCAATCACATCAGCAGTTTCAAAACTAGAAATTCAATGTATATAATTCATGTGTGGCTCATAAATACCAACACCAACAACAGAAAAAAAAAAATTTCAATTACAGCATAGAAGGCCGAAAATAAAAAGTGCCAATGTTTTTGAATCATTAATTACAGAACTGGCTTCTCATGCAGTAGTTATGGAACACTAGAAATCTATGAATAGAATTCATTAATCTGATTACAATATTACACTCTAGAATCATTTCATGACAGAATACAACATAAAGGTGAAGGTGTGGCCATTTACTTCAGGAAACATATGTTAGTCAGCAACACAGAAAGAATGTCAGTATGAGTTGAGTCTTGTGACATAAAGGATTTTGAAACTGTGGTACTGAAAACGATGTTACAAAAAGAATATGTCAAAAGTCATTGACAGTAAACATGAAATATGGCAGGGTCTAAGTTGAAATAATCAAACCAAGCGTATCTGCTTAGCAGAAATGAGGGGCAGTAATCTTGATTCATCCTTGTTTTCCTATTACCTTCACAATTATGTATATTGCTGTTACAATTAAAAGGTACAAAAATATAAACTGTACCCTTCTCCTCTTTCGCTCAATTTCTCAGTCAGCTTTCCAAAAATGTTTTTAATTTTGCTTGACACCCCACAATTCATGTTTCGTATCAGTTTTGTATTTCCATATACTGTCACCTTACTTTATCTCTCTTCCTCACAATTTGTTTCTTGATTCTGTACCTCCAATGATGCCTCAAAATATTTCCTACATTATGTTTCCTTACTCTTTAATCTATTATGTTGTATTCTCTTTTAATTGTCACAGTTACTCTCATATCTTTCCACATAGCCTCTACTTAATCTACTGTAGATATCATTCTTGATGCTTTATACAACGTTTCAAATTTTTCTATGCATTCATCACCTCTGCTGTTGTTAGGTGCTGATCTTATGTAAAACCATTCTCTATAATATTACTGTCCATACACGGTTTTCTTGAACTACAATCTCAACACCCCAAACTCCAGCATCAACTGCGAACTATCACTTATATTCTGCAATGAAACTTGTTCCAGCTTCTTTTCTACACACACCTTTTCCATTATTCCCAAAGGGCATTTCTTGTAGCTAATTCATTTTTTTTTTTTTTTGTTATTTTCAGAAACTTATTTTATATTTTATGTTAACTTTTATCTCCCTGTTCTTACTATCCCTTCCACATATCTTACCCAGTGAGGACATGTGAAACTGTTGACTGTAATCCATCAATCAGATTGGGGCATTTAAGCTCCACAACCCTCTTGTTGCTATTAGAGAGAAGTAAGTTATCTGCCAGCACTAGGTTTCACCATTTCCCTTCACTCCTATCATCATCATCATCATCATCATCATCATCATCATCATCATCATAACCACCACCATCATCACTGACATCATTACAAAACACAGCAACACACAACACACAACACACATTCACCACAAATACAAAGACTACAGTGTTACATTTATAACATAATGCACAAGCTTCACAAAAGAAAGAAACCCAATGGATACAAATAAAGACATTTTTCAGTTTAGGTAGTTGAACCTCTGCAGCATATCCCACAAAAAATTTACATTTTACTATGAAGTTATATTTAGAATGAAATACACTTTCCTAATATTTTCTTAGTAGTAAACAATAACATCTGCAGAGGAATGGAATGCAGATTAAGAATGAAAGAAGGAAGCATGATTAGGGATTAATTTATTACAGTGATCTAGTCATTGGAGATGGAGCACAGGCTCGGACAGTTTAACAATGGGAAAATAAATCAGCCCTGAACGTCTCAAAAAACCATTCCAGCATCAGCTTAATCAAGGAAATTGCAGAAAACATGCATATAAATGGCCAGAATGTGATTTGAACTCTACTCTGACAGAATGTAAGTATAATGAAATGCATCTGGGCCCATCAGAACAAAATAGTGACTCATGTTTCTGTTATATAAGCTGCTACTAACATTCATCATCTTCATCACTCTTTTGAAATACCCTGCTGGATAAAGGCCAACTCTAAATTTTAGCATTATGGTCTTCAACAATATGCATACATGTTGCTCTAGCATGTTTCCGAATGTTCTCTAATTTACCTATCATTCTCAGCCTTTTCTTATATCTTGGAATGAAGCAATGAACTTACTTGTAAAATTACAAGGGAACACAATGGCTGGCCAGTACTACCTTCAGCAGGCAGACCTCTAGTACTTGCTGACAGACACACTTAACAGTACAGAATTGCATTCAGCTTTATGAACCTTTAAGTTTCTTCTTCACAGAACAAAGAAAGGAAGGTTGGAAAGAAGGGACAGGTCACTTAAACCTCCTGAGAGGAACCCACCTGTTGTAAGAATGATGGGAAGCAAAGATAAAGAAGGAGTCACGAAAGAGAAGAGAAGGTCCAAATAAGTACATTGGTAAGCAATGTGTCTGCTTCAGACAGAGTGAGAAATAAAAATGTGTTAATGAGGAAGAGAAATGACAAGTGAAATGATTAGTGTAATTACATGCTAGGGGGGAAAATGGAAAAGAAGACTGGGAAAAAGCAAAAGGAGAGAGAGAGAGAGAGAGAGAGAGAGAGAGAGAGAGAGAGAGATTTGGGGGGGGGGGGGGGGGGGGAGGATGATGGAACCAAATAAAGATAAAATGTGAGACAGTAAATAACTGAGTACATAATAAAATTCTACCAAAGAAAAAACCAGTGATTGTTAACAGAGGTTACGTCAATGAGGTGGTAGAATGCAAGAATATGGGGGAGCCCTAATTCCCATCTCGAGAGTTTAAGGTATCTAGTACTCGGTAGAAGGATCCAAATGGCTCCTGTGGTGTACCAGACACTAAGATCAAATGAGCCACACTGTACAGCATGACTAACAACTGACTACTATGTATCCCCAAGGTACAGTTATTCTGAATCAGTTCATGTTCTCAGCCAGTATAGCAGAGATCATTCCGATATAAAAAGGGATGATGTAAACACATGTTAGTTGGTAAACAGTACACATGATTTCACATGTTGCTTTGCATTTAAAGTTGTGGTATTTACCAGTGGTGGGGATGGAGTACATTGCAGTATGAACAAAACATTCTTGGTTTGTCTACCATCCATCCCCATTTTCATTATAGTCTCTGCCCCTCTCTGTTCCCTGTTTCATAGTTATTTTCCCACATCAATATCCACAAACATCTTCACAGCACCGTACTCCCTTCCCACTTAGGCAGTGAAATTTTAAATGACAATTCAACACTTCTGGGCCTGGTATATACAGATTTCATATTCAAGGCATCTTCCTTTTTGTCATACACACTAATGAAGCACTTAATATTTGTAACGGCCACCAGCAAAGCTTTTAAACACAGTGACTGTTTCTGCTTCTTACTTCCAGACCTACATGGAAATCACAATTTTTTCATGCCACTTCATGTATTCTACCTGTGACCAACTCCAGGCTATCTGAGTTTTAACATTTATTTCCATCTCCTACTTTTGTACTATGTATTGATGTCCTGTTTATCCTTGACAATGAATTCCATGAAAACTACCTTCTAGCATCACAGTACTGTGGCTGTAATGTGTATTGTGATCCACAATAGCAGAAACAAACAAAAATTATCTTGAAAAATGCTGGATTTTAAGTGTGCTATTGGCAGTACTAGTTGCCATTTGATCCACTGATAAAGGAAGGAAGCAAGATTGGGTATAATGCGCCGTTGACATTGAGGTCATTAGAGACTGAGCACATGCTTGGATTGGCTCAATGTTGGGGAAGGAAATTGGCCATGCCTTTCAGAGGAATCATTCCAGCATTTTCCTAAAGCGATTTAAGGAAATCACAGAAAACCTAAATCTGGATGGCCGAACATTTGTTTGAACTGTAGTCCTCCCGAATGTGAGTCCAATGTGCTAACTACTGTGCCACCTCACTCGGTATTCATTAATAAACACTGCATTAAGTAATACAAAGATAATTAGATAAACAGCAGATAGTTTGCTTATAATAATCAACTCAAACTAACACTGTTGCTGTACAGTTTTCATCTTAAAGTTTGTATAATGACTTGCTTGGAATTGTTGGATGGCTTAGCGATAAAAAGATTAGATAACATTAGGACAGATCTCCATGGACAATCTCATAGACAAAATTACATACACACAGACATAAAGGTTGGTGGATAACAGTCAGCCACAAATGCTTTTAAATTGCTTTATTTCAGTCCCATAACTGGTTTTGGGCTACCATGCCCACTGCCAAATGGCTAACATTTCTAGTCATATTGCTGTTTTGATTAGCAGCATGTCATCTGCTCGTACAGTGCACAAGAATATTTTAATATTTAGAGTCACTTTATCTGTTGTTTCACTGATAAAAACATGACTCTGTGCTTACATTCCTTTAGATATAAGGTGAAATAGTTTTAAACACTTAACATGTGTTCCAGAGAATAGCAACTAGTTTTTTTATGGTCCTGATGCTTATCAGAGATGATGTACACGGTGTTTTGTTGCAAAGAGCACACACATTGTAAATACACTACTGTGATACACTTCACAATACTTCATAGTATTCTTAATAACTGTTATGGAGTTGCACATGAGCTTTAAACTGTTAAGGAGTCACACATTTTCTTTACACTCGATTGATGTTTTTGTTTACGGTGCAAAAGGTATCCATTAAACAAAGATATAATTCATTACCTATTGAGCACAGATGATGTGTGTGATGTGTAACACAGGTGAGGTATAATATAGGGTGTTGTCATGACATCATGAACTTGAAGCTAACGTCCGTCATCTTAGTAGCACCAAACATTAGCTTCTGGTGGAAGTATTCTGATACAAAAAATATCAAAAAATATCAGCTTGCATCATTTACAAGTATACTAGTTGGTCTAATTATAGTCTAAAGTGTCACATTTCCTTCAAGCTGTATTTTCTTTTGTGTATATGAATCTTAGTTGTGCTGGTTACTTTTACTGTAGTGATTTTATTTCTGTTATTTTACTTTAGATTTCCTGTCACTACAACTTGAAGAGCACTCTGGATGAGAACTGCGAGAAGGAAATATTGCAAACCATCCAGACATAGTAAAATATGTTCTCAGCATTTTCAGGAAGAGGACATAGACAGAACATCAGTTTTGTAGTTTTTTATTAAAGAAATTGCAGGATTACAAAAGCAGCCTTTTCACATCACATAATTCACTTCTCTGTTATACAAAATGTGTAACAAAAAGGAATTTACATTCAAGAGGCCAAATGCATCATATTAATGGACCAAATATGCCTTTAAGATCAGAAAAACACCTGAAAATGTCTTTCTGACACTGTGTTATAGAAAAAATTTGTGGAGTCGATAGTTACAATGCCACAACATAGGTGCACACTCTCGCAAGTTGGTACTATGAGAGAAGACTAACTACGCCGACCATGGTGTTCTCTGGCCGATGCTGTGGAGCTCAGTGAGTGCCATCTTGATTTCTGCCTCGTCATTAACAGCAGATGGCCTGGAAATATCGCTTCTACTACAGAGTGGGCTAGCTTGCTATTGACACTTTGTATTAGTTACGTTCAGTTAAAATTCGGACAGAAATGAGTATTTGTTAGTTTTGAGATTATACAGAACAGCCATCCTAACGTCACAGGATTAGACATGGTCTATGGCTTCACACCTGCTCATCCTAGCCAAAGTTATGTACGCATTTGATATTTACTTGTGTTTTGGACTCTATTAAAAGTGTTAAAGTTATACGCAGTACCAAAGCACTTCACCTCTCCTGCTCCTACTTGCTTCCTTCACTCTTGGCCTATATTATAGAAGCAGTTCACAGGAGCAGACCCACACACCACCTGTCCAGGTGGGATAAAAAAAAATCACAGTAACATTTACTATTTAAAACAATTTTTCCATGAACACAACAGAAATTAAGAACAGGAAGCAATTGTAAATAGCAGTCTGGTAACTTTTAAGTGCTACTTACATGGCGGCACCAGCTTCAAAGCAGTTTATCTTGTGTGTCTGTAGTGCCACTTCCCCTTATTATACCTCCATGGCAACATGTTAAGAACAGAAACATGCTTGTACTCCAAGAGTGAACTTATTTTTAAAGGACTATAGAAAGGTTGTTTTCATTTTATTTTCAACAACAACTCATAGCAGAAATTTTGATGAAAGATCATAAAGTTATCAGACTGCATAGTATAAATTAAGACATATGTACACACATTTATCTACACAGACTTTTTGGTGATAACAATAGTTTATAAGTTAGTTTGAGGAAATACAAAATTAAAAAGGTGAATGGTAGGATGAAGGCAACGCAGTTGCTTAACGTTGGAGTAAAGATTTATATAACTTTATACTGACATCATAAATAGGTTGTTTCAATTTTTCTCAAGTTACATAGTAGTATGTATTAGAAGCTGATAAAATGTTTACAAAAAATGTTATTAGGCTAACCTCAGTGTGTCTGTTGTTTCTCTTTGTTTTCTATAGCAGGAGTTAGAATGTTATGTATTGTTGGTGGTTTTCTATTGCAGTGAGGATATTCTTGTGCAGATTTTTGACTGTTTGAGGTCTATGCTGTGTTTACTTTGTGTGAACAGTCCAAGGAAATTATGTAGAAATTGTTTGTTAGCTAGTTCCAGTCTGTCATTTAGAATGCATTGAGGTGAACTGAAGGTGTGAATATATCTTTCTAGTTCCTCCAAGAGATCCATTTTATTACCTTTATTAATAGTATGTAATATGTTCAAATGTGTGATATCTTATGGGACTTAACTGCTAAGGTCATCAGTCCCTAAGCTTACACACTACTTAACCTAAATTATCCTAAGGACAAACACACACACCCATGCCCGAGGGAGGGCTCGAACCTCTGCCAGGACCAGCCCTCCAAGTTATTTTTAATGCTAGAAACAGACTGTTTACGTTGTTCCATATGAGTGCCTATTGCAGATTTATTTAAATTTTATAGTCTAAAGACATCCATGTGTTAACAGTATCTCATCTCAAAGCTTCTGCTGATCTGGCCAAGATATAAGCTTGGGCAATTGTTACAAGCAATTTGTAGGTTCCTGATTTTTCGAGGCCTAGATTGGTAATTTTGTTGCTATGGATCATTTTTTGTTGCACAGTGTTATTGGTGTGAAATCTGATTTGAACTCTTATCCATCAGAAAAGATTTGCGACTTGCTACGAGATTGTTCCTAGAAAGGGAATGCATACGAACTGTTATTTTTCTGCTGGTGGTTGTGAATTAACTGCAAGTAATTTTCTATTTTTAATTTTATTATACAGGCATTCAATTATTTGTGGGTCATAACCATTATATTTAGCTGCAGTTTTGGATTTATTTTTCCTTGGCAAATGAACTGAGGGGCATTTTAATTATACAGTTTAAATAGACCTGAAATAGACAGATTCTGCACTGTGGCATGAAGAACTACTTATAATTACATCTTTGGTCGCGGGTTTTCTATGAATTTCAGAATCATGCTTATGATTCAGCTTTTTTTTTTTTATTCTAATATAAAGGAAACTGATACCCTTATCTGTCTGATGTTCAATGGTGAATTTGAAGTTAGGTGCACGTCCCTCATGGCATTTGATAATGATTCTATTTCATTTACTGTATCATTGAAAATGATGTTTGTCTCTCCAAGATGCCTTTTGTAATAAATAAGTTTATCTCTTAATTCTTTCACTGCTACAGAAATGCTCTGCTTTCCATGCTGAGAGTAATTTTGTTATGGCTGTACTGCTTGCCATATGCTGGTGTTTATGCTAGAGACAGCATTCCCACCGATACGTAATACTTATCATTCAATTTTCTGAAAATAAGAAACGAATTTCTTTTTCTAATCCCTCGCACTTACTGCAGTGCACCAAATTAAGTAAAACATTGCACAAAATTTTAAGAGTTTGTAGAGATAAAAATGCATTCTGCAAACTTTGTGTATGGTTGACTTTAGCTCATACATTGCAGTGAATGAAACATTGATAGGGTATAAAATTTTATTTAAAATCGAGAGCAGAATGATATATCATTTCATTCTTGAGTTACTGGGTTTTATATCTGATGGACAAATGCACACAACACACCCATTCTCTCCCTTACACATCACGAACCGTGTGGTCGTAACAGTCATCATATCTTATAAAAGATTAAAGATATCGAAACAAAGGATTTTACACATGATAGCACACAATGAGGCACACATGTTGTATGATAAATACTCAAAACTTTTTTATCTGCCAAGATATGGAAGTAACTTGTCTGCAGCACATCCACAGCACCTGGAGAATGGTGTAGCAGGACATGTATACATGTCCATAGCATCTGGGGAATGCTGTAGCATTACATATACATCCATAGCAGTGAAAGGGTGAAATGGGTATTGGTCCTGAGAAACTTATTTTCCAAATGGTTGATATAAATATCATCTAAAAGACCTGTATGACTGCTTTAAATTGCTAGACCATCTGGCTGTATATAGATCATCTTGCTGAATGGGAAATAGAATGAATTCTAATGTCTTTATATCTAAAGCTCTTTTTTATTTTTTTGAACTGAACTTCAAGGCCAGGTATGCATGTACAAATTAACAATGTCCAGGGATGCAAATCTTAACATTGTCTGGTATGTGAACATGAGTGATGTCATCAATAAGTTCTTGGGGATTTTTTTTTTTTTTTTTTTTGGCAAAGACGTCTTCAACTGTGTAAAAGTTGGGGGTATCTTTAAGCTTCTTAGAGATGTAATACACAGGGCTGTACCTTGAATCAACACTGGGATGTATTGGGCAACGATGTTTATGAATGGTGGGCTGAAAGCTTAGGTAGTAAGGGGTTCCTGAAAATGTTACATTACACATCAGCATCTAATAAAAGGTAATCAGAATTCTTAATTAATTTCCTAAGCTGAGCTTGATATTTAGGTTTAGTGTCCATCTACAGTTCTTTTGTTATTCTGAAGAAAGAATTGTGGGGTTTTGCTGATGTAATCTTCTTCATACACAACTAATGCAGTGTTACTGTTATCTGTCTTAACAACAAGGGATTTGTTGTTAGCAATTTTTTTGTTAATTTTTCTGGGTATTTTTTAATCAGTTTTCCCAGAGTTGTGCAATGATTGTAGATTTCCTGCAATAATTTGTTTAGCTTCTAAATTTACAGCATCTTGTTCACTTGGGCTGAGTCTGGCTGGGTCACATGTAATTCTCAAACATATTCTCAGTTTGAATATAATGAATTTCCTTGAGACAAAGAAGCTGCTGTCCAGGCATCAGCATGGCTTTAGAACGCAACTCGCCCTTTTTTCACATGATATCTTGCGAACCATGGATGAAGGGTATCACACAGATGCCATATTCCTTGACTTACGGAAAGCGTTTGACTCAGTGCCCCACTTCAGACTCCTAACTAAGGTACAAGCATATGGGATTGGTTCCCAAATATGTGAGTGGCTCGAAGACTTCTTGAGTAATAGAACCCAGTACGGTGTCCTCGATGGTGAGTGTTCATCGGAGGTGAGGGTATCATCTGGAGTGCCCCAGGAAAGTGTGGTAGGTCCGTTGTTGTTTTCCATCTACATAAATGATATTTTGGATAAGGTGGATAGCAATGTGCGGCTGTTTGCTGATGATGCTGTGGTGTATGGGAAGGTGTCGTCGTCGAATGACTGTAGGAGGATACAAGATGACTTGGACAGGATTTGTGATTGGTGTAAGGAATGTCAGCTAACTCTAAATATAGGTAAATGTAAATTAATGCACATGAATAGGAAAAAAAATCCCGTAATGTTTGAATACTCCATTAGTAGTGTAGCGCTTGACACAGTCATGTCGATTAAATATTTGGGCCTAACACTGCAGAGCGATATGAAGTGGAACAAACATGTAATGGAAGTTGTGGGGAAGGCGGATAGTCGTCTTCGGTTCATTGGTAGAATTTTGGAAAGATGTGGTTCATCTGTAAAGGAGACCGCTTATAAAACACTAATACGACCTATTCTTGAGTACTGCTCGAGCATTTGGGATCCCTATCAGGTCAGATTGAGGGAGGACATAGAAGCAATTCAGAGGCAGGCTGCTAGATTTGTTACTGGTAGGTTTGATCATCAAGCGAGTGTTACGGAAATGCTTGAGGAAATCGGGTGGGAGTCTCTAGAGGAAAAGGGGTGCTTTTTTCATGAATCACTACTGAGGAAATTTAGAGAACCAGCATTTGAGGCTGACTGCAGTACAATTTTACTGCCGCCAACTTACATTTCGCGGAAAGACCACAAAGATAAGATCAGAGAGATTAGGGCTCGTACAGAGGCATATAGGCAGTCATTTTTCCCTCGTTCTGTTTGGGAGTGGAACAGGGAGAGAAGATGCTAGTTGTGGTACGAGGTACCCTCCACCACGCACCGTATGGTGGATTGCAGAGTATGTATGTAGATGTAGATGTAGAATTTTTGTGTTGACAATAAATTCTTTGACATTTTGTCATCGAGTTTTAGTCCAGTGTTATGCCTGAGACCTTTATTCAGTAAACTAAGTACATCTTCATCAAATGAAATAATGGTGGTGTTTACTACTCTATCACAAAATTCGATGTCTGGGGTTTAAGGGGAGTCAGTAGGATAATGTGTTAATTTTGATGTAAGTGGCTGGATTTTCTTTTTATGTATTATGGAGGTGGTTAGCTGTTCTTTGCTTATTTGTCTACTGATCTTATCTAAGATGTGCAAGAATTCTGTAGGAGGAATCCGATTGTGGAGATCGAGATGCAGTTTATAAATTTATTTATTAAGAGTGTCTTTTTGTTTGAGGGAGGGATTTGATTTCAGTTGGTAACCACATTACTATGCACATACACTTGGCCATTTGTACAACAGATTTACTCTAACTGTTAGTGTTAATGTTTACATAGTCAGGGATTACATTAAAAGCTAGAGAGGCCTTGTTAAACTTTAGAGCTTGACCTGTCTTAATAAGCTTCACTTCGCAGTTTTTGAATGTATAAACAGTTTGGAATGCGACACAAATAATTTATTGCCTATACAATAAAATTACAAACATAAAATTACCTGCAATAAATTCACAACCACCAGCAGAAAAGGAACTATTTGCCTGTATTCACTTCCTAGACATAATCTTGTGGCAAATTGTAAATCTTTTCCGAAAGACAGAAGTTCAAATAAATTTCCACACCAATGAAACTGTGCAACAAAACATAACCCACAGCACCATAATCACCAGCCTAACCCACAAAAAATCTGGAATTTACAAAATTGTTTGTAACAATTGCCCAGCTTCTATCTTAGCCACACCAGCAAAAGCTTAAATATATTCACACTCTGAACACATGGATGCCTTTAGACTAAAAACTTTAAATAAATCTGCAATAGCCACTCACATGTATTAACATAAACTTCAAGGTATTACATACTAGTAATAAAAACAAGAAAATGGACCTCTTGGAGGAACTAGAAATATATATTCACATCCTCAGTTCACCTGAAAGCATTCTAAATGAGCAAATGGAGCTAGCTAACAAACAATTTCTACATAATTTCCTTAGAAAACAGAAAGAGAACCGATACCAAAATCAACACACTCAGAGTAGTCTAATAACAATTTTTCTTTATTTCAACACTTCCTAAAACATATACTATGTCACTTGAAAAAAATACGAAACAACCTATTTGTGCTGTCAATATAAAGTTACGCAAATCTGAACTCCAATATTAAGCAAATGTGTTGCCTTCATCCTACCCTCCACCTTTTTAACTTTTGTATTTTCCTAAACTAACCATAAACTGTAATGAGCATCAAAAAGTCCTGTACATATACATGTGTGTAATTCATACTATGCAATCTGAAGACTTATACTTTGATAAAATTTCTGCTAGCAGTTGTTGGGAAAAAAAGCAACATTTCATATAGCCTTTAACAACAAGTTGAATCTCAAGAGTACAAGCATTTTTCTGTTATTAACATGTTGCACATCCCGCATGTCTTCTTTGCTTGGTTTACATCGGTGCTCAATAGGAAATGAATTATATCTTCATATCTATACTTAATGGATACTCTTTGCACTGTAACCAGAAACACTGATCGAGTTTAAAGACAAGTGTGAATAACTGTCATTAAGAATATTATGAAGTGTGCCACAGCAACATATTTACAATTTGTGTGCTGTTTGCAATGCAACAGCATACACATTTCCTTTGATGACCATCAGGACCACAACAAAACTAGTTGCTATCTACTGGAACACATGTAAGAGTATATCTAAGCAATTGAAAGAACATGCGCATGTTTTTTGAAACAATATGTAAAGTGGCTCTAAATATTCAAATATTCTCATGCA
Source organism: Schistocerca nitens (assembly GCF_023898315.1). Lineage (NCBI taxonomy): Eukaryota > Metazoa > Arthropoda > Insecta > Orthoptera > Acrididae > Schistocerca > Schistocerca nitens. The sequence goes on from NC_064616.1 coordinate 39,544,255, forward strand.
GAGTAGGAGCAGATGACACGCTGCTAACCAAAACATCAATGAAGTTGTAAATGTTAGCCATCTGTCAATAAGCACGATAGCCTGAAACCAATTGAAATAAAACAATTTAATAACATTTGTGGCTCATTGCATTATTCACATACAGTCATTAATAGCTGAAGAATTCACACGATCCAACATGGATAAAATAACATTACAAACATGAAAGTTGACAATATAAATGGATAGATAAAAAAAATCTACTCACCAAGCAGCAGCAGGAAAACACACACACAAAAAGGTGTAACTTTTACAAGCTTTCTGAACCAGTGGCTCCTTCTTCTGGCAGAAGAGTTGAGGGGGAAGGAAGAGGGTTGAAGGAAAGGACTTGAGAGGTTTAGGGAAATGGGTACAGTTCAGAAAAGTCACCTAGAAGCTCAGATCAGGGAACACTTACCAGACGGGATAGGACTGCACCGTACAAGATTTGAAAACCTGAGAGCTTAAAGGTGGAAGACAGGGTAATATGCAAGCCAGAGATTACTAATAAAACATCATGCATTGGTTAATAAGAGTGAAAAGCTAACTGCATTGTATGTATCAGAGGTAGGAGGGGGAATGGCAAAAAATTGACAGGTCAGAAAATGAAAGATGTAGCAAACTAAAATCGAGTGAAGAAAGAAGTAGGTACTGTGAAGAAATATTGAGATGGAAGGAATAAATGCAAATTAAGGACAGGTTGATGGCGAGAAGCAAGGACATGTTGTAGCGCTAGTTCGCACCCGTGAAGTTCTGAAAAACTGGTGTCTGCGGGAAGAACCCAGACAGCACGTGTGGCGAAACAGGGACAGAGGTCATGAATGTCATGTTGTAGAGCATGCTCTGCAACAGGATATTGTGTGTTGCCTGTACACACCCTCTGTCTATGCCCATTCATCCTGACTGATAACTGGACGGCAGTCATGTCAATGTAAAAGACAGAACAGTGTTTACATAACGGCTGGTATATGACACGTGTCATTACACAGGTGGCTCTCCCTTGATAGTACATATTTTGTCAGTTACAGGACTGGAATAGATGATGGCAGGATGGTGCATACGGCAAGTCCTGCGGTGGGGGTGGTCACATGGGTAGGAGCCACAGGGTAGGGAAATAGGTGCACAAGGAGCATTCCAGCCCTGTAACTGGCAAAATATACACTATCAAAGGGAGAGCCACCTGTGCAATGACACATGTCATACACCAGTTGTTATACAAACATCATTCAGCCTTTTAAATAAGCATGACTACCAACCAGTTATCAGTAAGGATGAATGGGCATAGGTAGAGGATGTATACTGGTAACATACAATATCCTGTTGCAGAGCATCCTCTACAACATGACAGTCATGACCTTTGTGCCTGTTTCACAACATGTGCCATCTGGGTTCTTCCCCAAGACACCAGTTTCTCAGAACAGGTGCAAACTAGTGCTACAACATGTCCTTGGTTCTCGCCCTCAACCTGGCCTTAATTTACGTTAATTCCTTCCATCTCAATATTTCGCCACAGTAACTATTCCTTCCTTCATGCCTTTTAAGTTCTCTGCATCTTTCATTTTCTGACCTCAGAGGTTTTCAAATCTCGTCTGGTGCAGTCCCTAATAATCAGTGTTTCTTTCTCATCCCGTTCATTAAGTCTCCCCTGACCCGGGGTTCCAGGGGACTTTTCTGAACTGTACCCCTTTCCCTAAACCTCTCCAGTCCCTTTCCTTGATCCCTCTTCCTTCCCCTGCAACTCTTCAGCCAGACAAAGAAGCCACAGACTCCAAAACCGAGTAGATTTTTTATCCATCCATTTATATTATAGTGTCAAACATGAAAGTTGGTATCAAAACCACATTTATTGTAAAATGTCCTTTCCTTCTTCCAACATGGGGACTGCTGCTTGCAGTTAGTTTTTATCAGCATACAGTTTAACGTAGAATCCTAAACATCCTAGTACATTTTCACGTACTCAAGTTACCAGAAGTGAAGGACGCAAGAATTGATGGGAAAAATTCTAGCACTAAGCACCAGTCAAACTGCATATCTCTTTAATGAATAGTATTTATAAGATTCAGCTTTGGGCTCTACTGCACACTCTCTCTGCACATTATGGCTCATATGCTTGACTTAAAATACTATTTGTTTTTAAAAATGATGGGAAACTGTAAGTCCAAACTTCATCATGAAAGATGTATTCTCTTTGACTATTTCACAGTCTTATTGAGAGACATTAATATTTCATGTACTTGATTGAAAATTGAAGTTCCAAAAGAAATTATATGCCTCCCCTTTTGATTAACTAATTTATATCCTTACAAAATTCTGGAAACTCTGGATGCTATTTCATTTATGGAGACCATCATTGTATCGAACTGCTCATCTCCATTCATCAAAAATGAAAGGAGAATCTAACACCACATCTACAAAAATATCTCAATGTAGTTTCATTAAATACAAACTACAGAAATACTGTGTATGTTAGGAGGTACACATCCTTCTGTCTCCAATTTCTATCTGATGTCAGTCGCTCAGGGAAAGTATCTCATTGTTAAAATAACTTGGAAACACATACATGTACTGAAATGATGAGGTCATTTGATATGGAGCAGAGGCTTAGACTGGGGAAGAACATGGAAGGAATTTGCTTTTCAAAGGAAACAAGGCAGCTGTTCCCCAGAATGTGAGTCCAGTGTTTTATCACTTTGTTACCTAGCTCAGCATATGGTTAAAATACTGAGATAAACTTATAGCACCACTCTTCCACTCAGATCCATGGATTAAGATATTGCTGCAATTACTGAATTTCAAAGTTGTCTTTGTGAAACCCCCTACAGTCTGACAAGAGTGACAAGGGGCAAGGTGGACAATGAGGAGGGCAAATGAGGAAGAGAGATGTTCACTGCTGACCCCTGAAGCAACTGAAAAAGCAGACCAACACAAAATGGACCAAATTAAAATTAAAAAGAATAATATTCATCATTTTGATTTGCAGCTCCTTGTGTTGGCCGTGTTTGTGGTTAAAATTGTTTGATGTGAGGTCTGCCAGTTATGCAAAACACTGTTTTTTCTCAGTACCCAAACATGTTTGGGCACCACTGTGCCATTATCAGTGGGTTTTCATTTTTATTTATTCTGTAATGTGAACATTTTTGTTAAATGATTATAAAATTATGTGCATCTTTAGTTCAAACATTAGATCATTTCTTTTTGTAAATACCTTTACATTTGGTGTCCATGAATTTTTTGGATCACTTGTGTTAATTACTACAGGTAGCTTGTCATCTGCAACAAAATGATTTTTATGAGAAAGTTTTTTGCTGGGGTTAACCTACCTTCTAGAATGTAATTTAGTTTGTCGCGATGTTTTCGCACCTATATTCTTTTTTACTTACGTTTTCATGTGGCATGCACTTCCATTTTCCACATCATGCTGAGGTGTTGTGATGCACATGTAACTACAACAAGTATTTTCCACAAGTAACGTAGTAAAACCCTTTTCACTTCACCAAAACATAGTGTGATTGTGATTTGTTGTGTGTCCCAGCCTAGTCAGTGTTCATTTGTTCACCAGAGAGTTCGGCGCCAAATTTGAATTTTGTTTGCATTTTAACTTTGTGTGTGTGTGCATGTGTGTGTGTGTTTTCTGTGCACTTCTTAGCTGTGTGTGTTGTCTTTTATATGGTATTCCTTTTGTGTGTAGATGGTGCGTCTTTCCAGATTTTAGTGTAGAGACACACACACACACACACACACACACACACACACACACACACACACACACACACAAAGATAAAATGCAAACAAAATTCAAATTTGGCACAAAACTCTCTGGTGAACAAATGAACAGTGACTGGGCTGGGACACACAACAAACCATAATCACACTTTGTTTTGGTGAAGTGAAAAGTGTTTTACTATGTTATTTGTGGAAAATACTTGTTGTAGTTACGTGTGCATCACAACACCTCAGCATGATGTGGAGAATGGAAGTGCTTGCCACAGTAAAACGTAAGTAAAAATGAATATAGGCGTGAAAACATCGCGACAAACTAAATTACATTCTAGAAGATAGGTTAACCACCTACAAAAAACTTTCTAACCAACATCGTTTGGTTGCCAATGACAAGCTACTCTTAGTAATTAACACATAAGTGACCCAAAAAATTCATGCCACACCAAATGTATTTACAAAAATAAACGATCCAATGTTTGAACTAAAGATGCACATAATTTTATAATCATTTAACAAAAATGTTCACATTACAGAATAAATAAAAACGAAAACCTACTGATGATGGCACAGTGGTGCCGAAATATGTTTGGGTACTGAGAAAAAACTGTGTTTTGCATAACTGGTGGACCTCACATGCAACAAAAAGAATAATAATCTAGTACACAATTTAAATAATGTATTTGCAACACTAGAAGTAGTTTTAGACTCATGGAAATAGTGTGCAACATTACCAACTTATGTAAAGTTCCACCAAGAATGGCAGTACTGTGTCACGAACTCTACAGTGCCTTTATTAACACATTTAACTGAATACTTCACAAATAGCAGTTTCAATAGAATAGAATAGAATATTTTTACTAGCCTTTCAGTATTTTTCATACAATTGGCTTTGTCAAAGTTTACAGAGGGTTTTAGTTTCAGTACGATATTCAAATAGTTATACAAAGGGGAGAAAAGGAACTAAAGACCTTTTCTTCAGCATTATGTAAAACAATGTTTTATATAATAATTAAATACACACATAAGAAAAGAATCACAGTAAATAACTAGCTTATATAATATCAAAACATTTTCTTCATAACTTAAGTAAAACATATATTTTGATGATTAGTTTCTAAGAATTCTTCAGTTGTATAGAATTCGTTGTTTTTTAGCCAGGTTTGCAATGTATTCTTATATTTATTTATTGGTACTGTATGAGCTGAGCATGGTAACTTATTGAAAAATTTCATGCTGAAGTACTTATAGTTATTATGGACTACAGCAATTCTTGTGAAAGGCAAATCCAGCAGGTGACTGTTTCTTGTACTGTGTGCATGCACATCACATCTCATGTTCAATTTTTTCAGATTTTCTCTGGCATATATTAAACAGTTATATATGTACATGCTTGGCACTGTCATTACGCCAAGAGATTTAAAATAATTTCTGCAGGACTCTCTGGGTGCTAACCCTTCCATGCACCTGATTGCTTTCTTCTGCCATCTGAAAATACATTCAGCCCCTGGGGAGTTACCCCAAAGCAATATTCCATATTGCAGTTGGGAATGATAAAAAGCATAGTATGAGTGGAGTAGCAATTGCTTGCTCACACTGTTTCTTAATTTATACAATAAGAAAAGTACTCATGCTAGTTTACTACATAGATAATTGGTGTGTCCTCCCATGAGAGCTTTTGGTCTATGATTAGTCCAAGTAATTCCACTGTTTTGTTTTCATTTTTACTTACTTTGAGATTAAATATTATTTCTACTGTTTTTGTTTGATTTATGCACAGCTGGTTAGCCTGACACCAGTAATTAGCCATTTGCATCATTTCTCTATTTTTGTCCAGTACACTCTGTAAGTTCTCTCCTGTACTTATTAATGTCATATCGTCAGCATATAGTATGTTCTTACACAGTATGTAATTCGAGAAGTCATTAACATAGACAATGAACAGAAAAGGTCCAAGAACAGAGCCTCGGGGTATGCCTCTTTCTATAGGGAGTATTTCTGACCTCAGCTTATTTGCATACACAAGTTGTAACCTATTGCTTAGATAAGATTTGAATAGATGGAGTGTATCATCTTCAATGGCATAGTATTTTAACTTTTTGATGAGTATGTCATGTGACACCGAGTCAAATGCTTTACTTAGGTCAATAAGTGTTCCAGACATTGATACCCTGTTTTCACACCCTCCATAAACATTGTTCACCAAAGCTTCTACTGCTTTTACAGTTGATAGGTGTGACCTGAAGCCAAACTGTTGTTCATTTAAAATTTTGTTGGTTTCAAAATAGCTGTACATCTGCTTATGCACACAATTTTCAACTAACTTGGATATGATTGGTACTATTGAAATGGGTCTGTAGTTATTTGGGAGGTTTCTTTCACCTTTTTTATACATAGGCAATGTAACTGTGAGCTTAAGACAGTCGGGGAATATTCCTTCATCAAGTACTCTGTTTGATAGTGAGAGAAGTGGTATTTTAATTTCTTTTGCTATACATTTTATGATGAGATTACTGAGTCCATAATAGTCTTCTGTTTTGGAATTACTTAATTTGTTTATTGACTTATGAATATCATTTAATGTAATTCGGGTCCAAGTGAACTTCTCACTTCTTGTCTGTTTTGCACAAGTGAGCAATGCTTCAGCATCAGAGGCAGAATTGATGGGTGGGGTAGTGACGCTATTTACAAAATATTCATTGAGAATATTGCAGTCAACAGGGATACTCCTTTCTTTAGTGGTATTATTAATTTCCCTTTTAATGACAGTCCAGGCAGCTTTACATATATTTTTAGAATTTAAAATATATTCATCATTTGCACAGCACTTAGCATTTTTTATTTCTAATCTGTAAAGGTTTCTCATTTTAGTGTAATTTTCCTTGTCCCTATCACTGTTATGAGATTTGTCTTTCATAATCATCAGTAGTATTCTGAGTTTGTTAAGTTGTGGGGTGTACCACTTGTTAGTATTTTGTTGCTTATGAGTAATATTACTCTTGTACCTTTTGGTTACCAAGGGGCATGTCATTTCTACTATATGCTTGATCTCTGTCAGGAAAATGGAAAAACATTTATTAATCGTTTTCTTGTTATCCATTACATGAGTCCAATCCATTTCTTTTAACTGGTTTATCATTTTGTTTACACTGGATTCACCTACAATTCTATATGTCACTTCTCTCTCTGTAGAACTGAAGGCTGACTTTTCTATTTGAAGCCATGGCCCTGCGTGATTCAGTGAATGGAAATGTAAGGGAAAGCAGTTATACAAATTCACACTATTATTGGTTATCCATGACAGTGAGCACCGCAAAGTATTGGCCTCGACACTATTATCACTATAATGCCTACTACACTGGGAGCACAATGGACAAGAATATAAAAGAGGAAGAATCAATTTTTGTTGTCAGGTGATAAAACATAATGTAACCCCTGCCATGAAGTGATCTGTTCAAAAACTGAAAATTCAGGAAATTTGATATGGTGATTCTGTATAAAAGACAAATCATCACAAGTTGGAGCATTTATGGTAGCAAACTTTAATAGCTACAGGTAGTGTATTAAAAAAATACATGACAAATAACATGTTTGTATAAGAAATAAGTGATTAATGAAAGCTATTATTTGGACTAGTTAAAATTCCACAATAAATCAGTGAACTACAGTTTCATTACCACCCTAAAAGAAAGACATCATCCATTACAATGCTACAGCACACAGCATGATAGCATGCTAAAATGTAGTACATAGCGTATTGTCTTCTGATGGGTGTTTAGCGCTTCATCACAAAATAGCTGGAATGACACATTATTGTATCCAGTGAGACTCTAGTAGTCTTGTGGTGGTTTCATTTTGAACATAATGGTTTATGTGAGCTGTAAATAGCACACACACAACACAGTGAAAGCTGACCTGCCATTTCTTTACTAGAAACATAAAGTAAACAGGTTACACACACATCTGCTTTATTACATTATTATGAGAACTATGGAATACAATCACTGCAGAAAATTGTTTTTCAGCCACTTTCATACTCAAGGTGTAAGACTTGTCACATCAAAACAGGTGGCATATTTGATGATGCCACACTCAGAAAAAAGAAACTTGGTGATATTAGATCCCAGTGTTGTTAATTCCAGTTATTAGTGGCTGAAGAGACAACAAACTTCTGACAAAGTAGAAACTGCCCACACTAGGAATAAACACAACAAGATTTATTTATTATTATAACAAGACACTGTAACATTCTCCTGACTTAGTTGTATAATAGCATGTCATATTTTCAGTAATGTGCTGCTATTTGTTGCCCAGAATTCTTAGCTCCCCATTACCAGCATAATACATTATCTGCTGCCTCTCCCCCATATCACTATAAAGCAATCTCCGCATATTTTGTCCACTAATACTTCCACTGCACACTGTGTATCAGAGTTTTTTAATGCAAAGTTAAACTGTCCATTGTTTCAGTATTGTACCTCTAAAGTTAGAGAAATGAATTCCTTAACAATTAACTTGGAATTTTATGTAGGAACAGTCTGTAGATAATGCTTTGTCAGCTTACAGTGCCATTAAATTGCAGTTAGTTATTTAACTTATGTGTAAATAAATGGTGGAGCTAATCAGAAATTAAACTTACCCCAAGTGCAAATCAAAGAGACAAATTTGCCTCGAGATAGGGTACTACTGGCTCTTGCATGACTGACTTCATCCATAAAGGCTTCATTACAAATAATTTCAAGCAAATTTTCAGACTTCCCACTTCTAAAACTGTATGTTCAAAAACATAAATTTACCTTGATTAACTTCTGAATCTTTACTTTCTGAAGATTGTCCTCCACATTCACTCCCAGAGGCCCCAGACATTTCCACCACAGGAACTATTGTAATAAGGTTTGAATTGTTTCTAAAATTCTGGTTTGAGTTGCCTCTGAAATTCTGGTTTGAGTTACCTCTGAAATTCTGAAAGACAAAATTCTTGTTTATAACAACTGGTAATTGCTAATATAGTTTAGATAATATTAAACTGTTTGCACAAGTTAGAGTTATGGTACACTCAGTGCAATATCTGATGCCAGAGTGCAGTTACACATAAAATACAAACACAGTCAAATCAGTCACATTCACTTGATACACTGAAAAACTGTTATTACAGGCTGGATTCAAAAATCTACTAAAACCTGTTAAGAATAACAAAGAAAAGGCAAACAGAGGAAAATTTTGACAGCTGACCACTTTCAAAAATGAAAACCTGCTTCCTTATAAGTTAGAGAGCAGATGACAGTTTATAAAATCTTGAAAGTCAAACTGTAATTATCTCAATATGTTTGAATTTAACAGATGCAATTGACCAACACTTCCAACCACTGCTCTTTTGAGAAATATAGGAAACAAATATGGTAAAAGTTTGAACTTTTATAGTTCACTGGTAATCATTAAGGCATTGTAGTAATACTTGTTATATACTTCAATGCTCTAAAAATAATCAGATAACTTTTACACATGTGCAATCTTCAGAAATACATATTTGCTCCATTAAGCAAAGTTTGTGATAAAACATGAACAGTACACTTCACAGAAACTAATTTTGTCTGTTGTTAGACCACTGAACAACTCACACATCACATCAGCTTTGTTCTCACCTGTTAGCATTCATTGTCTTTTTCACTTATTTGGACAAATTTATCCTTTAGTGCTGGGAGATTTGGATATTTTTGCTGACACTGCTTTATTCTCAATATGTAACATTTAGAGGATGACCTGCTACTTGAATCTGAATGGCTGTTGTACGAATGTGGTTGCAGAACAGTTCACTGACAATGGTTCTGTTCCATACCAATTCAAAGGCTGCTTTGAGATGACACATTATAGTTTTCTTCAAAAGTGTCAAATAACTGGACACCTGCCCCTTAATTAACATGACTAGAAGCACTGGCATCTGGCTTCACCCTTCTCGCAACCCGTTCCTTATACCTGCAGTTTCTAACACTTTCACACTATAATTCCTTTGGAATTTTGTTTACCGGCCACTTATACTTTTGTAAGGTTTTATTATTATTATTATTATTATTATTACTTCATCCTTCTGTAATGTTTCCTGTTTCTGCTATGTATACCAAACAAATAAGTATTCTTTGAGAAGTGAAGTTGCAAGATGAGTCACATGTTTTTCGGAGTACAGTTATATCTACATTGAGTGGACTGATCATGATCATTAACATTCTAATTGGATTTCATGATGGCATTTCTTTGTAATGAAGCAAATTGCTTACTATGGTTTGCAAATTATGGTTATAAGGGCTAATCATAGTTCAGTAAATATTTTTTATTTACTTGTCTTGATCACAGTTTTTTGTAAAAGATTACCATTTTTGGTTATGCAATAGTTGGTCTTCAGACTGTACAGGAAGTAAAAGAAGAAAGCATTACTCTCTTACAACATTAAGTAGTTAAAATCCAAAATTGGAATTATAATATAAATATGATATTATATACCTCTCATCCTACTGCAATGTAACAAGTCATAAACATGAAAAACTAACACAAGTTTCCATTCATGCATCAAGCAGTATATATCGAATGCAGATGCCATACTAGAGGTCACTGATGCATCCACAATGTACAGATGATTGTACAAATTAATTAAAACAAGGTTTATTTTGATGTGCAGTTCTTAAAAATATGCTCAGTTGTATGTAAGTAAGAAACAAAAAAACTTTCATTTAACCATAAAAAAAATCTATTACTTTTCTGACAGTTCACAGCAGATCAGAATTTAGCAAATTATTCAAAAAATAAATTTGACTAAAAAAAATCATTTTAAAATTGGGTATGTTGTGATGACTTTAAAATTAGTATTTATAATGGAAGAAAACAGAACAACCTTCAAGGAAATGTGCATTAGTCTGTTTCACATATTCCAGTTTGTATTGTGGATATAAAAACATGAAAAAATTTAAAATGGAAAGCAGACTGAGTGTGAAGTGACAGAAAAGGGTAAATTACAGCAACATTTCCAAAAAATAAATGATGTATAACATATTTTGTACTGGGAAGGTAGTGAAATATAGTGGCCGTTGCTGGATGGTGCAGGTTACTTCCATGTTAGTTTATCTTGGCTACAGTTCTTGTTGTGCTGTTCAATGTAGCAGACATTTTTGAAGGGAGCAGTGTGCTACCCCATTTGCTGTGCATCCACGCAGAGTTGTAGGTGACAACAGCACTGTTGACCTCTGCAAGCCTTCTAATGCACACAATGACACTTCACACTATGAACTCAAATGTCAGAAAATAAGTTCTTCAAAGATTTTGAAGTAAAAGTGTTGGTTGAAGTCATTTTCCTCATGAGGACATGATCAGGATGCTGTCTCTTACTGCCAAAAATTTCAAGTTCCTCCAAAATCCTAAAGTATCTACCTTTAGGATGGTGTGCAAAATTTTCAGATTATGTACTATATAAATTATTCTAAGTTTTTTGATTTTTTAAGTGATCATCGAAAGCTATTTTATTGCAGCTATACACTGAGGTGACAGAAGTCATGGGATAGTAATATGGGGGGGGGGGGGGGGGGTTGGGTTGTTTGGGGAAGGAGACCAGACAGCGAGGTCATCGGTCTCATCGGATTAGGGAAGGATGGAGAAGGAAGTTGGCCGTGCCCTTTCAAAGGAACCACCCCGGCATTTGCCTGGAGCGATTTAGGGAAATCACGGAAAACTTAAATCAGGGTGGCCGGATGCGGGATTGAACCGTTGTCCTCCCGAATGCGAGTCCAGTGTCTAACCACTGCGCCACCTCGCTCGGTATAGCAATATGCACATAAATTATAAATGGAAGTAGAATCATGTACACAAAGTATAAAAGGACAGGGCATTGGCGGAGGTGTCATTTGCACTCAGATGATTGATGTGAAAGGGTTTCCTACATGATTAGGGCTGCATGACTGGAAATAACAGACTTTGAATGCTGAATGGTAGTTGGAGCGAGATGCAGGAGTCATTCTATCTTGGAAATCGTCATGGAATTCAATACTCTAAGATCCACAGTGTTGACACAGTGTGCCGATACTACCAAATTTTCTCTCATCACAGAAAACACAGTGGCCAACGGGCTTCACATAATGAATGAGTAATACCAGCAGTATTTGCATAGAGTTGTCAGTGCTAATAGACAATCAGCACTGCATGAAATAACTGCAGAAATCAATGTGGGATGTATAATGAGCATATCTGCTAGGACAGTGTGGCAAAATTTGGCATTAATGGGCTATGGCAGCAGCTGACCAATGGGTGTGCCTTTGCTAACAGCACGACATCACCTGCAGTGCCTTTCTTGGACTTGTGGCCATATCAGATGGACACCAGATGACTGGGAAATTGCGGCCGGGTCAGATGAGTCCCAATTTCAGTTGGAAAGAGCTGATAAAGGGTTCGAGTGTGGTGCAGACCCCATGAAGCCATGAACCCAAGTTCTCAACAGGGCACTGTGCAAGCTGGTGATGGCTCCATAATGGTATGGACTGTGTTTACACAGAATGGACTGGCTCATCTGGTCCAATTGAACAAGTTACTGACTGGAAAAGGTTATGTTTGGCTATTTGGAGACCATTTGCAGCCTTTCATGGACTACATGTTTCTAAACATATCACTGGGCCATAACTGTTCACAATTGGTTTGAAGAACAATCTGGACAATTTGAGCGAATGATTTGGCCATCCAGATCACAGGACATGAAACCCATCAAACATTTATGGGACATAATCAAGAAGTCAGTTCACATACATAATCCTGCAACGGCAACACTTTCGCAATAATGGACAGCTAAAGAAGCAGCATGGCTCAATATTTCTGCAGGAGTCTTCCAATGACTTGTTGAGTCCATGCCATGTCGAGCTGTTGCATTACACTGGGAAAAAGGAGGTCTGACATGTTATTCAGTGGTATCCCATGACTTTTGTGACCTCAGTGTACACACGCTCTTTAAATCTTGTTGGGCTTCCTAAAAACATTTTGCAACTGTGTCTTCACCATAAAATTGGCTAGAAGCACAGTTAATTTTATAATTTGGGCATTTATAAAATCACGTGTGATGATTGTAATTGCTTTTATGTTGGGCAGACGGGACGTACTTTCGAAACAAGATTTAAAGAGCAATTATATACCTGCAATAAAACAGCATTAGGTGATCACTAAAAACAGACTAACATACATAGCACATAATTCAAAAATTTTACAGACTATTCTTAAAAGTAGAAACCATAACATTTTGGGGGGAGTTCAAAATTTTTGGCAATAAGAGACAGCAACCTGATCATGTCCTTAATGAGTGAAGTGATTTTAATGAAAACTTTTATTTCAAAATCTTTGATGAACTATTTCCTGACATTTGAATTCATAATGTGAAGTGCTGTCGTGTGCTGTCAAAGGCTTGCAGATGTCAACAGTGCTGCCATCACCTACAGCTCTGCATCAACACACAGTGCAAGAATGTCCATTACGTTGAACAGCACAACAAGAACAGTAGCCAAGATACTCACGAGTAGCCTGTGCCATCCAGCAAAGGCTGCTACACTTCACTATCATCCCAATACAAAATACGCCATATATCTTTTATTTTTTGGAAATGTTGCTGTAATTTACTCTTTTCTGTCAGTTCACACCCAACCTGCATTCCATTTTCATTTTTATTACCTTTTTTTATAAGCACAATATAAATTAGAATATGTGAAACAGACTAATACACATGCCCTTAAATGTTGTTTCATCTTCTTCCTTTATAACTCCTAATTATAAAGTCAGCATGGCATATTCAAATTTTGCACTTTTTTTATTTTTTGAACAATTTACTAAATTATGATCAGCTATAAACTTTCCGAAAGCTAATAGATTTTTATACGGTTAAATGTGTTTTTGCTTGCTTACATACAGCTGAGAATATTTTTAAGAACTGTACCTCTAAATGAAACTTCTTTTAATTACTTCATACAATTATCTGTATGTTATGGATGAATTAACAACCTCTAGGATGGTGTGGTGTGCATACTGTAAGACCTTTGGTACACACACCATCAGATTATTTGACTTGTCACTCTAACGAAGTAGGCGAGTGTCAGCAATATGTCTCGTGGTCTTATCGTGGCATGTTTATCTTCTGCCATTAGGTCAGACGATAGAAATGCCACTTGCACGCTTAAGGTAGCAGATTGACGGTGACCAACTTTAAACAGAACTTGACTAATTTTCACACACATTTATTAGAATAATAAAAATCATAGACATTACGTAACTTGATTCTGGATGCTGTTTACAATTGACAATCTGAAGTCCTTTGATGTTGGTACGCTAATCTTATTCTCACATATCTCTGATACTTGGCAAAGTGTCTATTCATTTATCTTCATGGTTATGTACAGGAATATGATAATCTTATTAGGCGCAGACTGAAACTTGACTATAGACTGGTACAGACAAATGCAGACTAATGCAGACTGGTGCAGACAAATGCAGACTGACTAATCGGAGGTCTGTACACTCGTTATAATACCTCGTGCGTTCAGGTATCATTGCGCGAGTGTGATCCACTAGGAGAAAAGGTTCTACGTTAGCAGCAGTCTCACTGGCTGCGTTACATATTAATACACGGATCGGCGGAAGCAGAATTTGGTCCGTATCTAAGACAGTGCCATCTTGTAGTGCGGAGACGGACGAGCACTGCGCCTGCACTGATGTGCTTAGCGGGGCACGCTCTAGTGGGAAAGTTGTGTACGCGCTGACTACGCGGAACTATGTACACAACAGATGGCATTTTCATTCTGTAGTATCAGTTGAAGCATGCATTGCAACTTTGAATTCTGTTAGTTTTACTTGTTTATGGCTTGTTGCAGTGCACCAGAATGAAAGGCATATCATCTTTATATTATAATATCTGTTTTGGATTTTTATCTCTTAATGCAGTAAACTGTAATGTTTTATTCTATTACTTATTGCCAATTGTGAAGATAGCTATTGCATAGCTGAAGCTGGTAATCTGGTACAGACAACTTTGTGATCAAGATAATTAAATAAAAAAGCATATGATCACTCTGCAGGTGGTCATTTTATGTCTATACTCAGTTGGATAAATATTTACATCAGTTATGTCTTCACATGCAGGTATTATATCTGCTAAAGAATTCTGGAGAGACATTTCAATAAAATCCACCCCAGCTATATGCATTTGGTAACATTCCCAAACTATTGTATCTGTTTGTTTCATAATATTGCAACTTTCATTAATTTTAATTTAGTCAAAACTTTAAGACTGATTAAAATATAAGCCACACCACTACCTTCTGTAGACAAGCTATTGAGGCCCATAGGTATGTAGCAAAATGTGTGGAATGAGTTTGCACAGGAGTCAGATCTGCATAGCTTAGGTGATGTATTTCCAATAAAATATAGGAGTTTGGCTCTGTTCCCTGGTACGTCCATTACTATTAATTTACTATTAGGGAGCAGCAATTTACAAACATATGTTTCCACATTTTGGTCTAAGCAAAAACATACTGATCTTCATATTTTTGAACCAGTGGTTACTTTTACAAAGAATATTATTTAAAGTAATTATCCCTTTCTTCCATATTTCTCATTGACAAAGGTGAAAAATATTCAGGAGTATGGTTCAAATAAGCATGCAATAATTCTAATTTAGGTTTTCCACATTTCCCTAAATCACAAATGCCAGTCTGGTTTCTAAAAAGCTACAATTGGTTTCCTGCTTCATCCTTGTTCTGTTCAAATAGTTTCCATCTTTAATTACATCTACATTAGTAGGATGTTTGATCCTAAACTTCTGACTCTACTTTCACATTTCTCCTAAGGAAATATGCTGCTATTACATAGTTCTCTTCACAGTAAAAATTCACTATCACAAAACTTCTGAACAAATATTTGCATAGAAGTGTTGTGACAGGAAATGTCTGCAGTGATGTTATTGTGGGACAGTTCTCATGCACTAACGGAAAGAGAAGATTGCTATTCAAAAGACCATAAAATCATTCAGATGAATATTAACCTGGATGAGGTTTTAAGTCTCAAAAAACATTGCACAACATCAGAAAATTAAACTGAGAGATTATGTCATACAATCTGTTGCTTTTATAGTGTTACCTACATCTGGTATCTGGTTCAGCAGAAGCTGAATGCCGACTGGAGGCAATGGATCTAGATGGCCGTTAGAGGGTACAGTCTTACCACAGTGCTGCACTCACAGCGTTAGGCCACACTCATCCCGCCATGTGAATACGCTGGCCAGTAGCATTCCTCATAGGTGATGAAAATATGGCTGCCCAGCAAAATGTCAGTCAGTCCTGTACTCATGTCTGATATTATTGGTTACTATCATTGTTATACTACAGACTACTGGATAACAACCTCAGTTGGTACTTGGTCTTTCTATCTGGTCGCCATTCGGATTGTCTCTCTCTTTGCTCTTGGTCTGTTGACATTGTTGTGATGAAGATTTCCACTTTACACTTCATTGTTTACATAGGTTGCTTTGATCTTGTCCTTGTTTGTGTCTCCTGTCTGCCCTAGTTAGCTTGGCTGTCATTTGGTGTCATGTTCTCTTCTGCAGGTGGCCCTTCCACCTTGCAGCTTCATGTGTTTCTCTCCTGGATTCTGATGCATGCATTGATATCCAGCTACTTGTAGATATAACATTGGCAATGAGGAAAAAGGAAGTTGTTTGGCAGCTTGGACACTAAATTGGTTTGCCTGCTGGAGCAATGGCAGCAGCTAATGCAACAGCTGCAGCTTCAGATAGACTTTTTACAAAATTCACTTCAGCTTCAGGCACACTTCAAGCACAAAAGGCCACTTTGCTGCAGTCCTCACATGCCCCTGCAGTCAATGCCCCCATTCTTCCTCCATTGTTTCCACCTCTCAGTGATGATATGGACAACCAGGACACACCTTTGCATTGAATGAAGCAACATTTCATAGCTCTTCAAGTCATGGATGATTCGTTGCAGCAATCGTTATTTCTGTCTTGGGTATCACCAGGCACATTTCTTTTGCGTGAAAATTGGCACCTCTGTCTAATCTCGTCACACCCTCCTTGCAGGAGATATGCATTCTGTTCAGTAATTATTATTATTCACAGAGGAATCATGTAGTTGCCTCCAGGCTTGAGTTTCACCAATAACAAAGCAGCCTGCACAACCATACCGCTCCTGGGTCACTGACATGCAAATGTGATTTCACTTGCTCCAGTGAAGTCTCTGCCTTCATACATGGAGTCCTTGATTTGTCATGTCGTGGTTCAGCTGACATCCGATCCTGAGGTCCACACAGCAGTGCTGAAACTGGATAACCCATCATTGGAGGACACCTGGTGCACTGCACACTATTTGAGATCGTGTGGCCTAATAACAAACGACTCATGGAAAACCCACAAGTTGCGATTGTTAACAGGCCACCAAACATTCCACCCTCATGTTGCAGCAGCATTGTGATTTATTGCTTTCCTATGTCTCTATGGCATCCAAGCCTATGGTCGCCCTCATCAACAAACACGGGGACCACGCCTGCAGTGTTTTTTGGCTCACTCCCAAGTAGACTGTCCGGATTGCGGGGGGTCCCCACATGCAATTTGGCAAAGAGGAGTATATCCTCTCAATGTGTCGAAGTTGTCAACCTGTTCCCATCCCACCCCACAAGTGCAGTAGGGCACCATACACATGCTACATGCACTGCTGTCAGTGGTCCTCCCAGGTGACTCCTTCACACAGAAACTGTTTCTCACACTTTGCATTTTTCACCAGGACATCTATTTCCAAGTGGACACAGAGGCCTTTGTTTCTCCAATAAATCAGGCAATATGGGAACAGCTGGGCTCACTAGAGTTGTACCCGCCCTCACAGCATTTGGTGGCCTATAGGGTGGTTCTACTCCTCTTTGTGGGCAACTCTCAGTCACTGCAGCCTACAAAACATTATGCACCTTATCACATTACTTGTGGTCGACCACCCATCTGCTACCAATATTTTCGATTTGAACACCTTTGCATCATTAGGGTTTTTTATTTCTGATGAAGTCAAGGTCGTGTCAATCATAGCTCCTTTCCAGGAACTGGATGATCTCTGTACTGCACTTGCATCTCTATTTTAGCCAGACTTAGGGTGTGCCTCAGACCTTTAGATGCACATCACCCTTGAGCCGGATGCAGTGGCTCACTTTTACTGCACCAGACCAATTCCGGTTACCTTATGTGTTAACGTAAAGCAGGAGCTAGATCATCTCCAGGCTGCTGGGGTTACTGAGCCAGTGAAATCTAGTGCATGGGTCACTCCCCTAATTATCATGAGGAAGCCCACAGTTTCTCTCAGACTGCATGAAGATTTCAAGGCTACAATCAATGCTCAATCACAGGCGGAAACATATCCTATCCCCTGGCCAGAAGACCTCCTCACCAAACTTGCTAGAGGAGAAGATGGTCCTTAGCGATGCTTACCTCCAGTTATATCTGTATATATACTCCACAAGAGACTGTATGGCGCGTGGCAGAGGGTACCCTCTATCACTAATAGTCATTTCCTTTCCTGTTCCACTCGCAAATAGAGCAAGCGAGGAACAACTGTCTGTATGCCTCTCTACAAGCCCCAATACCTCTTATCTTCATAGCCCTTAAGTGAAATTTAGGTTGGCAGCAATAAAATCATTCTGCAGTCAGTTTCAAATGCTGGTTCTCTAAATTTTCTCATTAGTGGTTCTTGGAAAGAATGTCGCCTTCCCTTCAGGGATTCCCATTTGAGTTCCTAAAGCATCTTCATAGTACCTGCATGATGTTCAAACTTACTGGTAACAAACCTAGCAGCCCACCTCTGAACTGCTTCGATGTCTGACTTTAACCTGACCTGGTGCAGATCCCATACATTTGAGCAGTACTCATGAGTGGGCTGTACTCAAATGTTCAAATGTGTGTGAATTCCTAATGGACCAAACTGCTGAGGTCATCGGTCCCTAGAATTACACACTACTTAAACTAACTTGTGCTAAAAACAACACACACACACACACACACACACACACACACACACACACACACACACACACACCCATGCCTGAGGGAGGATTCGAAACTCTGGCGGGAGGGGCCACACAATCCGTGACATGGCACCTCAAACCGTGCAACCATTACGTGCAGCTGGGCTGTGCTATTGTCCTATATGTGGTCTCCTTTACACATTAACCACACTTTCCTAAAATTCTCCAATAAATCGAGGTTCACCATTTGCCTTCCCTATGACAATCCTTACTTGTTTGTTCCATTTCATATTGTTTTGCTATGTTACACCTAGATATTCAATTGATGTAACTGTGTCAAGCAGCACACTTCTAAGTCTGTATTTGAACCTTATAGGTTTGTTTTTTCCTACTCATCTGCATGAACTTTCATTTTTCTATATTTAGAGCCAGCTGCCATCCACCCACCACACCAACTACAAATTTGGTCTAAGCCATCTTGTATCCTCCTGCACTCACTCAATGGTACCTTTCCATTCACCACAGCATCAGCAGCAGCAGACAGCTGCAGATTGCTGCTCATTCTGCCCACCACATAATTTCTGTATACAGAAAATAACAGCAGTCCTCTCACACTTCCCCGGTGCACTCCTGATGATACCCTTGTCTCTCATGAACACTCACTGTCGAGGACAATGTACTGGGTTCTGTTACTTAAGAAGTCTTTGAGTCACTCACATGTCTGATAATCTGTTCTGTATGCTTGTACCTTCATTAACAGTCTGCAATGGGGCACAATGTCAAATATCTTTTGGAAAACTAGGAATATAGAATCTGTCTGTTGTCCCTCATCCAAGTTCACAGAATATCATGGGAGAAAAGGGCAAGCTGAGGTCCACAAGAGCAATGCTTTTAAAAACCATGCGGATTTGTTGACAGGAGCTTTTCCCTCTCAAGGAAATTTGTTATCTTCAAATTGAGAATATGCTCAAGAATTCTGCAGTAAACTAATGTTAAGGATATTGGTCTGTAATTTTGCAAGTGTGTTCTTGTACCTTTCTTATAAATGGTTTGTGACAAGTACAAGCAGCTCCCATTTGGAATAGCCTCGACCTGCACAATTTTCTGAAGGTTTCTGGAACAGATGACATAGCATATTCTGGCTTGCGTGAATTACTTGGATGGTCTCATTTTCACAGGACTCTATATCTGCAAAATCTCTGTATACTTTTTACAACCCTGTCAGATGTAGGCTTGCATTGTCATTTAGTGAAGTGTAGGTCTTTTCAGTCAGAAGTGGAGTAAGTGGGGCACTGGCTCACAATAAAGACCAACTGATTGGAATATCACTGCAACAGTCTCCTTACCCCACCTGACAAACTTACCTGAATTGCAGATTTTGTGGGTAAAATCAACAATTATTCCATGTTCTTACCCCACAGAACTCACAATGCACAAATCCTCAATCAGTTGCATCAAAGGTGTGTGCTTTACAACTGGACCCCTGCCTGTGACTGGGCTTTTACACAACTGAAAATTATGTTTAAATCTGCCCCTTGCCTCACACCATTCTCTCCCGCTCACCCATTGGTTGTTGCAATCTATGCATCCCTGTATAGCATCAGTGTAGTCTTCACACACAGGAATGGGGATGGCTGGGAGCAGCTCAGTTAGTAGCATATGCGTCAAAGACACTGACCATTGCACAGCGAAACTATTCCCAGATTGAATAGGGGGCATTGGCAATAGTGTTCATTGACAAAGAAAGTTCATTTCCATCTTTTTGGGCCAAAGTTCTCCGTAATTACATATCACAAGCCATTGGTGGCATTATTTGATCCACGTTTCAGTCTCATGGAGCATAGCCCAATGCCTCCAGTGCTGGGAATTATTCCTGAGTGTATACAATTACACCATACAGTACAAGTCCACAGCACTACATTCCAATGCCAACACATTGTCAAATCTACCCACTGGCCCTAGCCCTGATTTTGACTAATAAAGGTCCTCTGCTTCGACATCAATACTGACCAGCAACATACATTGGACGGTTTCCCTATTACGGCCGCTCATGGCACTGCTGCCATGCTCCAGGACCACACCTTGCACTTTGCCCTCTACTGCATGACCCATGGCTGGCCAACTAACTTCACCCACCAGTTGTCAAATGATTTCAGCTCCCGGAAACATATTTCTCACAGACTCTCGGTTGTCGATGATGTCATTCTTTTGGATACTGAGACAGACATGCATCAGTTGGTCATCCCGGCAGACCTGTGCAAACAGGTTGCTGTACTGGGAACACTGAAGGATGTCTCGCATGAAGGTGCTATACCTTGCTGACATGAGTGCTGGCTGGAAATCGACAGCAACATTGAAGCAATGGTCCAGGGCTGAAGATTAATGAGGCTGCTCATTCAGAATGGTTGCTCAAAGTACCCATATGTTGTACGTGTGGCATCCACCATGACTAATGCCAGCCTCACCTAACCATCTTCGCTCAGGTTTTGGGCATCAAAGTGATGCCTCACACGTCGGTTTCCGATGATTGGCCTCTATTCACGGCATCTGCCTTCAAAGATTTCTGCATGGAAAATGGCATAAAACATATCTGCAGCTCTCTGTTCCATTCTTCCTCAAATGGTGAAGCAGAATGTTTTGTTCAGACCTTTCAGCAGCAAATGAAGAAAGCTGTCAAATCGTCTGTTACTATGTCTACTCTCACCATGTTTTTAACACTTATCGACGCATGCCAATTAACAATCATAGCCACACCAAGTTCCTCCACAAGCTACAACCATGGATCCTGCTACATCTTCAGAGCCCAGAGACTGCCCCAGTGAGCCCCAGTGATATGCACCTGGCACAGCCGTGTGGGCCCAATCCTGTGGGAGAGTACTGAGCCTTGGACACCAGAAATGGTGGTGGACACCCATTGGAAGCATGTTACATCAATCCAAACACAGAAGAGGCTCAAGTGAGGCCAATACAACCAGTTCCAACCTCAAATGCATGCATTGCACCTGCCACCACCTCTTCCACCACTGTCTGGCAACAATGTTGCCTCATGGCCAGCATTTGTGGCAGCAGTCTATGACTCTTGCACCAACAATCATTTCCACATCCACTCACTGGTGGAACCCTATGGCATGCTCATTGCTAGCAATGTCCTAATAGATGCTGCTAAAATTCCTCCCTGCACACAGCCATCAGCCAAAGGGACAGGGCCTTCCCCTGCCTCCATTCCACCCTCACAGCACAGTCCAGGGCATTTCCGCCCGTACGTACCTTTTTTGGAGGGGAAGGAAATGGAAGGTCTGGTATCCAGCTATGTTGAAACTGAATGTCTGCTGGAGGTAATGGACCTAGATGGCCAATAGAGGGCACAGTCTAGTCATGGTGCTGTGCTCATAGCATGAGAGCACTACTAATCTCACCACATTAATACACTTGCCAATAGTGTCCCCAGAGGCCAATATAAATACGGCTACCCGGCAAATTGTCAGTCAGTTCTGTACTCAGATCTGGTATTGCTGTGGTATTATTGTTACTAGAATCACTGTGCTATGGATTATTGGATAATGACCTTGCTCGGCACCTGGTCTTCCTTTCTGGTTGCAATTCGGACTGTCTCTGTCTTTGATCCTGGCCTGTTGACATTGTTGTGGTAAAGATTGCCACTTTCCATTTCATTGTTTACATAGGGTGCTTTGGTCTTGGCCTTGTCAATTGCTGGAGATAAGAGGGAGCTTTCTATATGCTGCAATTAAATGTTCAGTCATTTTCCAAATGACATAAAATGTCTAAGATATAGCTACATTAGCTTTTTGACAAGTACTCTTCCAGAAAAAAGTAATTACTTACAAACTTGTAGCATTATATAAATGCTCACAACTGCAATCAAACTTAGGTATTTTTTCTATTAAGTACACAATTGTATAAAAGAGCAAAATACACATATGCAAAAAATGAATTTTGTTAAATAGCCTGTAGACAGTTTAGTTTCATATTTTCAGAATCTGCAGTGATACTAAATGATAGAACACTGAATACAAAATCAATATTTCTGACGTACCTTTTTCATTGATTTGCCATTATAGCAGTTAGTTCGAATTCCTTGGCCCTTAAAAATAAACTTCTTATTGACCTTCTTAAACTTCCTGACAACTTTAGGAACTGCTTTTGCAGTCCGCAATGATTTAAGAGCAGCAAGCCGTAGTTTTTCTAAGTCATCTTCATTTTCCTCCTGGAAAGATAAAGAAAGAGAAGAAGTGCAATTAATTATGAGGCAACAATTAAAATTATGATTTATTTTTGTTGATTTAAGTTATTCAGACACAAGCCATAATGATGAAGCACACTGTTCTGCTATTTTATCATACATAAAAAAAATAAAAAATAAAAAAAAATCTGTGGGGACTCAGTTCAAACATTCTGGGAACAACAGCACTGACTTTGATTTAATCATCAGCTAAGTATTACTCAATTTATGATTCCACTTAGTGAATATTCAGCTTTGAGAAGCCATTTTCTTTTTATTTGGTATGCTTCTGCTTACAGCCTGTTAAATGGCTACCTCTGCTAACCAACATCATTCTATGGGACATATAAAGATAGCAAGTGCTCGTGCAGTCATGAACAAGACTGCATTAGAACCAGTTTCACCCCATACTTGATATAAACCAGCAAGATTCTACAAGGCAACTGAAATGTTGTCAACCAGTCTGGAGAATCCCCCATGAGCCTGTTAACAAACAATTTCAATCCTGCAGCTGCCTGGAAATCAGGGGTCATCTCCACCCAGAGCAATGCCCTTTGAGAGTCAAAACCCCTAGTATTAAGCCTGGAGTTTGAATATTTCTCACACCACCTGAAGCAAACGCAATGAAATCAGATGTGGCACAGGAAGAACAGGTGTCACACTCCAAGCTGTAACTGAAGTTTAAAGTGGTGCAGACAATATCAAATACCATTCAGGACTGTCTCTTGTACGTTTTCACTGGATCTCTAGACGAACTGCACCAGGCTGGTTCTAAAGCTATTGAATGGTTGGAAAACCTGAAAATGATATTAAGTTTTGGTTTTGTTTGTTATACTGCTTGTTTATAATTTTCTGTTTGTAATTTATAGTGTGCTTGTGATTACTCAACAGCATCAAATGCTAAATAATAATAATAATAAAAACAAAAACTACACACACTATCTATTTTAATTAAATCCCGACTTCCTTTTTCCTTATATTGCCATCATTCAAATTTTCATGACTGACTGGTGCTAATGGTATTTAGCAGTTTAAGTCAGATTTGGACTGCCAATGACATTAATGAATGTGACAAACTTTGTAAGCTCACCAAAGTGATAAGGATTGTGTAAGGCCACACACGCAACTTGCAATGGATCCAAATGCCACCATCATGCAGTTGTGTTGGAATGTTAGTAGGTGAAAAATGCTGTTGTTAGCAAAAGGAATAGCTATGTACAAGTGCTACATAGGACACCAAACATGTACAACAGGCAAAGAAGATGAAAACAAGGCCCAAGTGGCAAAAAGAACAGGTTGGTGCTTCAGCGATCCTTCTTTTCTCATCATTTAAAGACAACTGACAGTGTAGAACTGATATCTCAAAAGCTGACACAAAGCATTCCACTGTCACCCAACCTTGCCTTGTCATGCAGATGCACTGATATGTTGAACATTATGACTCACACCACCTGGTGGTGGCCAGAACAAGTTTAGATGAATCACAGTTCAGTGTACAGAGGGATTCTGGTGTTTTGGCATGTAAAGGACACAGAAAACATAAACATGAACAAAACTTATTGTAACGTGACAATTACAGTGGATACTGATTCATGGTCTGGGTCACTTGTCATGAAGAATGTAAGAAAACCACCGCATATATTTGTAATGGAGTTGGTCATAGTGGAAAATTCCTTTATCAAGATAGAAATATGTTTGGCTTTCGCTTTCTAGTGGTCTGTGGTGTGGTGTACCTTATTTCATTTTCAACACTCACCCCGGTACAATTACTTATGTTGGTGAGGCACAGGAGGGCAAAGGCATCACACAAATTGAGTGGCGTGGGTATTATCTGGACCTTAATCTAGATACCATGCCAGGGACCATGTTAATCATTTAGCACAGAGGCTTTGATCACCTCACACCCTAAAAAATATCAATGCTGGAGGAATGTAAAAACATTCCAACTAAAATTCTGAACAGCCTCAAGTTGTGCACCAATAAATACAGAGGTTGGCCACAGTGGACATATTCCTCACTGTTATCTTAACATGCACAAGGAAAGAATAACTCTTACTATAGCACAATACTACTTTGAATTTGGCTTTTTGTTTTTATTTGTCCTCTATCCACAGGAGTTTCTGCCATAATGAGTAGAAAATGGTACAATCTCAATAAGTTCACATTATCTTTTTTTATGCTCAGCATCCAAAGAGCAACACAATATGATTTTTTCTTGAAAACAGACATGCAGCTCATAAAGGTTTTTCAGTGTGGGTTTTTGCAAGATTGCTAGATTCAGAAGTTCGAAAGCTTTTTTTAAATCTATAAATGCTATAAACATAGGTTTGCTTTCTTTAAAATATCTTCTATGATATGTTGTAGGGTCAGTATTGCCTGACATTTTCCTATATTTATATGGAAGCCAAACTGATAACCCCAGAGTTTGGCATCTACCAGTTTCCATTCTTCTGTAAATAATTCATGCCAAAATTTTGCAACCATGATTTCTTAAACTGATGGTTCAGAAATATTCACACATGTTATCTTAGCAATTGGGATTATTATATTCTTCCTTAACTATGACAGTATTTCACATGTTTCATGTATCTTACATACCATATGAAATGGTTTTCTCAACACTCATTAATACAAAGAGACAGTCATCTACTCCAGGGCCTTGTTCTGACTCACTTCTTTTAGGGTTGTGTCGAACTCTTCTTGTAGCACCAAATCTCCCATCTCACCTTCATTTATTTTCTCTTCCCTTATGTTGGTGAGGCACAGGAGGGAAAAGGCATCACACAAATTGAGTGGCATGGGTATTATCTGGACCTTAATCTAGAGACCATGCCAGGGACCATGTTAATCATTTAGCACACAGGCTTTGATCACCTCACACCCTTGTATACGTCTTCTATACATTTCTATCACCTTTTAGTTATCCCTTCTTTGCTTACAAGGGAACTCCCCATCCCACCCCCTCAGATTTAGTGTAAGAAGGTTCAGTGGACAGCCCGTCAAAAACTGAACACAGGTTGAGCATGTAAACAGGAAGGTGTACTGAACTGTGAAAAAAAGCAAAATAGAAACAGTGAATAGTCTAAGAACAAGAAGTGCAATAAAGAACAGCCTGAAACTGTAATGGCATCGTGGGTAAGTGGTCATGGTGTTGGACTGCCAATCGGGCAACCTCTGTTCCAAAATCCCTCATGCCATTTATATATTTTGCCACAACATTACAAACTGTCCATCCAGTCATTGAAATGCTTCCTGCAGTCTTGGCAGTTGTAATACTATACATTGGTTATAGAATATGAGTCATGTGGTTAGAATTTGTTACCGTTGTAAGTAAGTGTGATGAATAGTGAGAGCAGGCAAGATACCACATAGACATCTCACACAAATGAAAGCAATAAATAAACGGGTGTGACCTATGTTACAACAAAGGATGTCAAGAGTCCAGACTTCCGGAACAGAACACAACTTCAAAAACATTAACAACATATATTTTGACAGAGCACATAGAAAATGTGTGACTGTGAAACTATTGCATTCATTTGTTGCAGCTTATGTGACAAACTATTCTGTCTTTATCATTTCCTTGGGAGTGATTACATTCACATTCATACGAAGTCCTAAATCAGGCAAGGAGGCATACCTCACTTACCAGTTGTACAAATTAGGTGCGTTGATATGAGATTCATATCGTTTGACACACATACTGTCACTAATGCCTTGTATGACACACCAGACATGTTTTCCAGTGGAGGATTTGGTTAATTTGTTGCTTTGTCATCAAACGTTTGCGGTTCCTATTCGAAAGCCACTTCCTTTTGGCTGGTAACAGAGTAGTTGTGCAGAATCAACTGTCATTATAGGTCCCCACCTTAGACCTCACAGTTGCAAATGGATGTTACACCATGACACAGACAAAAATTTGAATAAAGTGAACAGCAAAAATAAATAAATAAAATTAAAAAAAAAATTGGCAAGACGGAGTTTGGAACATGGCTTGCCCGCTTTGTAGTCCAACACCTTAACCATGATGCCATTTCTCTTTGCGGCTGCTCTACATTGTACTTCTTGTGCTTGTACCATTCACTGTTTTTTTTCCCCAGAGTCCTGTGCACCTTCTTCCCGTTTTCATGCTTGATCTGTGTTCAGTTTTTGATGGGCGGTGCACTGGGCCCCTCTTACCACTAAATCTGAGGGGGAGGGGCGGGTTGCAACGGGGAGTTTCCCTTGTTAGTATGGACTTGCCATTTGAGTTCTCGATATTCATATAGTTGCTTTCATTTTCTCCAAAAGTCTCTCTAATTTTCCTGTAGGCAGCAACTATTTTTCCCTTGGTCATACAGGCTTCTACAGCAAGAAAAACCTTTCTGAGAATGTGAAATTTGGTAACATCAAATATAAATGTTAGGAAGTCTTTCTTGAAGGTATCTATCTTCAGTGTAGCACTGTAAAGAAGTGAAATGTGAATGGTAAACTGTTCAGAGAAGAAGAGAATAAAGCTCTTGAGATGTGGTACTACAGAATAGTGCTGGAGATCAGATGGGAAGGTCGTAATACTAATGAAGAGGTACTGAATCGAACTGCGGAGAAAAGAGGGAGACTAAGGATCACACACAGTAAGCAGGTTCATGAACTAGCTATGCAGTGATGAAGAGACTTGCTCAGGACAGACTGGTGTGGAGAGCTGCACCAAAGTGTCTTTGTACTGAAGACTACCGCTACCATCATTACTGCCGTCGCTGCCACTGCCACTGCCACCACCATGATATTTATAGCAAATTGCTGAATTGCAGAATAATTCACACTGCACATGTGTATACTTTCAAATATGTAAGTAAGTTAAACCCAAAATCACATTGTCAGCAACCAAAAATGAAAATGAAGAAATTTAGCATGCTGGATTTGAGAATCTCACCAATGGCTGATAAAAATTGAAATAGTATTTGTTTCAATAACAACATCAATGCTTGCTGTTATCAAAATGTAATGATGGTTGCCAATAACAAGAAAAAGTTATACCATACTAAAAAGAAAACTGAAGAATTTTTAATATGTTGATGCAATAAATGATAACACATCAATGTTGTTGATAATTTCAACAATTTCTAAAGTAATGAACTAGAATATAAGCTACTGATTTAAAGAATTGGTCAGGTAAGCTAGGCTCTTAGATGCCCAATTAAGCCATAGAGCAACAACACATGTGCTTCTGTGCACAGAAATGCGCATTTACACTGAGTTTGGAACACATTCTGCAACATTGTTCACTGCTAGTACTGGGCTACCAAAGTTTGCAACATGTTGGCAGCTCAAAACCAATGTTCCATGGCTGTGTCAGTACAGATCAAAGGAACAGCATTCCTGGCCTGCCACCACTAAATGCTGCTATGCAGCACTACTGTTTGTTCTTTTTCAGTCTGCAGTGTTGCACATTGTCTTTCCATGTGTTCCTTTAAGAAATGGAGTGGACAAGAAGCAAAATTTATGAACTTGTCACACTCTATGAGACAGAGGAGTGGCTCTGGTATCTTCAAAGTCACAGGTATAAAAATATTAAACATAAGCATGACTCCGTACAAAACATTGCTGCACTGCTCAATCCAGCAGCAGTAAAGTAGATAAAACAATGGAGTCTCTTATTTCTCAATACCACAGGAACAGTAACAACAATAGGATTTGTTATCTGACTTTGAAAATTTGTCATCAGCAAGTTACATGAGTTGCCGCCCTACAAAAGGGTGATGACAAACAAATCACAATGCTTTCTATGAGACAGAAATGAATGTATGTATGCAGGAGGCAGCAGTCAGTACTAAACATAGAGGTGGCAGGGGGATCATCAACAACAGTTTCCCCTGTCATACTCATTGCAAGTGAGAGCAACATTGAGGTTAAAGAAGTTTTCTGCATTGAAAACAATAATTTGTATTAATATCTGTTTCACTGCTACTACCATAACCAAATTACATTTACATAGTCCTTCAGTCAAAGCTTCACAAACTCTAGGAACTATTTGATATATGGCTGGCTTTGATAGGAATCTACTGTTGCTAAAAAATGAAGAGTAACAGCTAGTGTCTGCTTTACAGGAATCGCTTTTCTGAAATTTGTACCTTTCTTAGAAACAACTGGCTCTGTGATATTCATCATAATTTCAAAATCAGACGACGACATTCTAGAGATGTTATGAAAACCAGAACCTTCTTCCAAATTCAGCTCACACAGGATGTTACTACCATCACGTCTCCTACAGTATGTTTCTGTCCACAAATGATGACTATGTCTTTTTCTTTGTCTGCTTATTCATCAAGTATTATTAATGTAGCACAACATACCATTAATTCTTCCTCTTCACAATATGAAATGCTTGCTGCCAGTTCTGCGTAGCAACAAAGTGAATACGTATGTAGAAATGTTTGACGCCAGAGTCGATGGGATGTGAACAGTGAACAATGTTGCCAACATGTTGTGGAACAAGTTTCACACAGAAATGTGTCTTTAAACTCAGTGTAAATGCAAATTAATAGTTGAACAAAACTATCCGCTTATCCCATGCAACAAACCACTTAAAAGACACGATGACATGACACATATTCCTTGTTGCAACATTAGTGTATGCTTTGCTCTGACTGTACAGCAGCAAGGGAACATATACCAAAGAGTAGTGAATAGAAACAGGATGGAAAAAGAAACAGGTCAAATCATCACTGCATTAAATCTGGGCTCACTGAAAGATTTGTGATTCATCAGCATACCAATTAATTACTTTTTTTAAAAAAACTGTCATGATGCTTTCATTATCCTTGAGAAGTGAGTAAATTACAGAGCCCATAAAAGGCACATCTTAGATGAAATTTGCTTTGTGGATGATGCCAGAAGATAACTCTCACACTGATAAGAAACAGTCAACACAAATGCAATGATGCAAAAACAAAAACCTTAAGATGACAGCAGAAAATAAGAGTAATGCGTCATGTAGAAACATTAAATTATATTTTAGAATTTGAGGTAAATGTGAGGGTGTTGGTGCTGGCTGCAGATCATCAGTTCGAACCCGACCACCAGCAATTATTTGTTTTTAGTATTTGTCATTTCTGGAAGGTTCTTGAAAGTTTCTTGAAATATCTTATATTTGTAATGTTTGTATAGTCTGGAATATTCGATGTCTGTATAAATAACTGCACTCTCCACCCAGGAGATCAGTTCTGTTCTGACTTGATGTTGGTGTTCATAATAAATGTTCTTTCAGTTTTAAGTAATGCATTTCATTGACAGCCCTGTTTTTGGAATCAGATCTGACTATTGTTTCAATGCAATACTATTTGGTGGCAATGACAGGTACTTCGAAACATCTACATCACCATTGCTCCAATTAGACACTGTAAAATCCATTGCCTACAAAGACAGGACTCAGAATGTAAGCGGTACATCATTCCAAAGGTTCTTATATCCAGGAGACCAATGGATTCTAAGCCAGCATAAAGTACACTGCACATCAGGCAGCATAAAGTATGCTGCACATCAGGCATCCACCAGCATTTTCCAGAGACACCTGTCACAACCTGATGAAATGGCTGAAAGGATTCAATCGGGTCACCATATACAACAAGTAGTATGACATGATGCATTTGGTGAATGTATACTTTTACTTTGATGGAGCAGCCCAGCAATTGTTCAAGAACAATAGAGAGAAGCTCAATAGCTGGGGTAAATACCAAGCCAAACTGAAAAAAAATGAATGTCAGCAATCAGCAGCAAGTCCACTTAGCAGAAGAACAATTGAATAACAGGACCCAACATCATGACGAAATGAGAGTCTTACTCATATATAGGGAATTTTTTGGCCCTTTGCAACATTGTGAACCCAAATATGACAGAAACCAATAAAATCTCACATTTGATGAAAGAAATAAAAGAAGACATGTACCGAGCTCTTCTAGTAGCAAACATCGAGAAAAAAAGTCGCACAAAGGAGGTATGATCAATTCCCAAATGTAGTTGCTATGGCAGTAGTGAAAGACCACAATGATCTTGCCTCTCTCATACATCACATCGTAAGAGAAGAGATGATACAGCATTTTATGACAGCCAAAACTGTCTGACCAAGTACACAAGAGACATCGGCAATGAATGTTGACCCTACATGTTAGAAGGTATAAGAGAATGTTGAAGAAGAGGTGCATCGATATTTGGCACTAGTCTCTGCCACCAGTCGAATGTGCTATGAAGAATGAACTCAGCCAAATCAGACTTACACAGCCACTGTCAAATGACAAAACAGCACCCTCCCAACACTCCTTTGCCAAGCAAAACACCTCCACATAAGAACAGACATTTAGAGGATGGAGGACAACACACCAGTCTGTTTTCACCATGCATGCCCTAGACAAGTTATACACTACTGTACAGAAAAAAGACAAGTGCTAGAACATCACAACAGCACTATTCATGTCAGTCAACTGCATTCCTGAACCAGGGCCCAGGTCGCTCCCCAACATGCTGGAGCCATTCCTGGGGCTGTTCCTCATGCTGGGTACCCACAGCTTGACTAGCCACCAATTTCAGGAAAGCTAAGCAAGGTAACTATCTATGGAAGTTAGGTCACGAGAGGTGAAAATCCTTCATGGATGACAGTTACCACGATGACAGGAAACCTAATCAACATCACCACCAACAGCCAACCCATGTAGTTGCTTCCTTTTCTTTAATGTCAGATGCTTATTGTCATCAGCTAAAGAGAACTGTGTTTCATGTTACAAAAGCAGTAGTGCTGAAGGCCGCAACTTGGAAAGACACCCAGCCAACAAGAACATGTCTTACATGATTAACTATCAATGACAGAAAACAGCCCTTCAAATTTGCCATTTTAACATAATGCAGTCATAATGTTGTTTTGTGACGGACAATCTCACAGGCACCGCAAGCTGTCATAGACTGTAGAAGATCACAGCTCCAGAATGATGAAGCTATTCTGACAAGCACATATAACAAAGACTGTTCTGGGCAATTGTGGCCCATTTAAACTGAGAAGCTTTTGCCAATTGCAAAAAGTTATTCAGGCTTACAAAAGAAATTTACATGCCAGCAATGATCATAAGCATTTTATGTGGTGAAGGAGAATGTTAGATCACTGTCACGAACAGCCACAACTCAGTCCTGAGGATATGTTCATAGGGACAGCCGGACCAGTCCAGAAAGGGCACCTTTTTGATGAAATATTGTGCTCTTTTACCATTACAGACAACACAGGGGAGGAAGTTACTAATGAAATGTCAATAGGAAATGGCCTGTCTGAGGAAAAATGTTGGCAAGTAATAACTATTCTGCATAAAGTTTTGGTTGCTTTCAAATCCGGGGTGGAGAATTAGCAGGCCAAGTGGCCCATCTTAAATGACCATATCAACATTGGGAATCATCCACCAATTTGCCAGCATTCATACAGTGTGTCACTGACTGTATGACGGATAATCTGGGAAGAAGTGGAGAAGGCGCTGCAAGACATCATCACTGAACCTTCAGCGTCCTTGGTCCTCTCCTGTAGTCCTTGTGAAAAAGAAGGCTGGCACATGGTGTTTCTGTGTCAACTACCGATGACTGAACAAAATCAGAAAGAATGTTGTCTCTCCACAGCTGTGCATTAACGCCATTATAGACTGTTTGAAAGGAGCAAAGTATGTCCAACTATGGAAATCCAGACAAGACACCGAGGTAATTCTATCTTAAATTAACAGTGATTTGACTCATCTCAGATTTTGATGAAACTCGGCACAAAGGTAGCAAACATATACATTAAGAAAAATACCCAATTTTATTAAAATCTGTTGACTCATTTTGAAAATATGGCAATGTAAAGTTGTCAAATATGATCAAAAAACCCTACACCATCACAATGTAAAATTGCTGTAGCAGCTCTCATAGTTATGCTAAAATGGTGGGAGAGGTGTTAGTTTGAGCAATTTTCCATGAGCTTTCCTACAATATACAACACAATATGGGTTCAAGGCGATTTTTTCACATTTAAATGAAAATTCAAATTTTTAATTTCTCAAAAGACACATCTTCAAAAACCTTTCTAAAAATTATACAGGGTGTCTCACCTAACTCTGCCACCTCAAATATCTCTGGAACAACAATAGATATTAAAAAAAGGTTTTCACCAGAATGAACATATGACAGAGGCTTAGGAAACCAAATACTATGCGAAATTTTAAAACGTAAACAAATACTATTTTCAACACAAACTTGTGTATATCTAAATGGATGCCCCCTTTTATTTTGTATGCAACCAATAGCATGAAAAATCACAAAAATAATGGTGTTGGTTGCATCGCAATACGTCAATGACATCCCGAGAAATTGCAAAGGGAAGTTGATGCTTGAAATCAATGAAGCACACAGCTAGCGTACGTCCTGAGACTCAAGCGTGTGATTGACATACTACGTCAGTGGAGTGTTAATGTATGGTGTGGTATTGTATAACAACACATCATTGGCCCATATTTCATTGATGGCACTCCTAAAGGGGGATAGTTTAGCCCCTTCTTGAGCTGTACCTTACTTGAACCGGTCCATCTCTTATAATGTGTCAAATAATGCTGTATCAGAATGACAGATGTCCTGCGCATAATGTTTATTGTTGCAAAATGACAACTAGATATACAATTAGTGGTAACACACTTGGTTTCATGTTTATCAACCTCATAAGTTTTGAAATATGTGGCTTGTAAAGGATAGCAATGGTGTCACAGTTTCTGACATAATGCATCGCATGTAGTACTGTGTTCAGAGCAGGGGTTGCCTGCACTGGCACCTGTATCCTGCCGTAAAACATACAAATATCACCACGGCATGCTCTACCTTCAGTGTACAAGTGTCTCCTAATCGGGTCTGCTGAACACCTCTCCTACTGTAACGAAAGTCACATATGTTGCTACATTAAAACCTGTTTTCTTGTGGCTTGTTACATTTGCCGTCATCTAGTCGATATGCCAACCTTCAGTAATGAAGAAAACTAGATAGTATTTTAATTTACGGCAAATGTCACAGAAACGCAGCCGCAGCTGTGACACTCTATGCTGAACACTACCCAGATCGGCAGTGTCCATGACATTGAACCATTGGCAACATCTACAAGACACTCACAGAAACAGGAAGATGGGCTCCCGCAAAATGTTGACATACAACGCCAGCGACTGGCAATGGAAACGAAATTGCTGTTCTGGCTTCTGTAGCGCACAGTCCTCAGGTGGGTGTACGAGAAATTGCACGAGGTGTAGGAATAAGCCACAGTAGTGTGTGCAGAATCTTGCATCGGCATCCATTTCATCCGTTCCATATCTCACTGCACCAAGAACTGTACAGGAATGACTTTGAATCCAGCATTGCAGTCTGTCATTTTGCACTTCGGCAGTTGCAAGGTAATCCAGTATTCCTAAGCAATATATTTTTTTACAGACGTGGCTTCATTTACAAATCATGGTAATGTGAATCTGTGGTACATGCACTACTGGTCCGTGCAAGATCCCCACTGGATTCACCAAGTTGCTCAGCAACGGCAGTGGAGTGTCAATGTTTGGTGCAGTATCATTGCTAACTGTATTGTAGGTCCCTATTTTTACCACGGAACATTGAATGGACAGTGTTATGCATCATTTCTTCAACACACACTAGCACTCCTCATGGAGGATCTAGCACTGGAAACTCATCTATAAATGTGGTTCCAACATGACGGATGCCCTGCACACAATGCAAAAGTTGTCAGAGACATTCTAGATGCGACATTTACAAATAGGTGGATGGGGCAGGAGGTACTGTGCGATGGCCAGCACGGTCCCCCGACTTGATGCCATTAGACTTCTTTCTCTGGGGCGCAGTGAGAGACAGAGTGTATCAAGAACTCCCAATGATAGCAGAGGATATGCAACATCGTATTACTGTGGTGTGTGCAGAAATATCTGTAAAAACTCTACAATCTGTGCAACACTCTCTCGTTACCCGTCTGCAAACGTATATGGATGCAAACAGAGGGCACTTCAAACATATGTGGACGTGACACAGTTTCATTGGTCAAGATGTGGGTGTATTTTCTATGCTGGATGTAATGCACAAGAATACAGTTTCTGTGGGTGATAGGGCACTAGTAAATGTGTTTAGCAAAGTGAATTCAAGTGTGTTATCTCTAATTGTAGCTCTAGTTGTCAGTTTGCTAGAATAAACATACATTTACAATCTGAAAAACGTAACTATGCATTGGATGTGTTACTTGTTTATTTTTGTGGATTGTGCATACCTTCCCATTGTGTGAGCCCCTGACACAGGCAGTGTGAGGTGCACTCTTGAGTCTCAGGATGTGCGCTAACTGTGTGCCTCATTTATTTCAAGCGTCAACTTCCCTTTGCAATTTCTCGGGCTGTAATTGACATATTGTACAAACAATGCCATTACTTTTGTGATTTTTCATGATATGAATTGCATACGAAATAATAGATGGTGTCCATTTAAAAATACACAAGTTTGTGTTGAAAATAGTATTTGTTTACATTTTAAAATTTCACATAGTATTTGGTTTCCTAAGCCCCTGCCATATGTTAATGCTGGTGAAAATCGTTTTTGAATATCTATTATTGTTCCAGAGATATTTGAGGTGGCAGAGTTAGGTGAGACATCCTGTATATAATGATTCACATTATTGCTAACTAATACCCTAATTATGAAAGTGGGACTGTCATGAGTTCACACCTTTATAAAATTTCAAAAATTCACAGAAATTTAAGCAGAAATATACATAATTTCATTCTTAATACATCTATGTACAAACTCAAACTTAATATTAACACACACGTTCCAGATGTCACTAGCAAAACTTGATTTAAACCGTCTGTGTTTGAAGATTGACCTTCTTGTTAAAGGCTTCTTTTGTTTTTATAGTTTCATCCCCGGGTATCTAACATATTCTTCCTGTTGGTGTTGCTGGGTTTACCTTACAAAGAATATCATTTAAAGATAACCACAGAATATCTGGAATTATAGGATATGCGCAAGACAGTGATGGGCCAGCTCTGTGAAGGAAAGTAACTTAAAACTTCGCGATTTTTGTCTTTCATTAAAATATAATCTAACCACCATTTCTCGTGATAGACACCAGTAACATATCCACAAATGCTGATACTGTTGTCTCTGAAAAAGTCTTTACCAATATTTTTGATGTACTTGATGCAATTTGTATAAAAGCATGTAGCTTCCGTGTCCCTTTCTTGGAAATAGATTGACTAAAGCACTTTTCCAGATATCTCTCAGTTTCAATGTATGCTCCTTGTACTGAAAATTCAAAATGTGTGGATGTAATGTCTTTAACTGGCCAATCAAAAAGTAGTTGTGGAGTAAGAATGTGGTTGTCATACGGCTCTGCAGACTTGCTTTTGTTGCTAATCTATTAACAGTGCCACTGACACCATCACAAGGTCATTTTCCATGATCAGAGGCAAAAAATGCCATTCTGTTTTAATGCTAAAATCATCTTGGTGGAAGCATAAATTTACAAAATTCTTTTTATTCTTGTATTGGGCTGCACTACCAGCTGAAAAGTAGTATATCTTCTGTATAACAGTATGAAACTACTTTTTTAAAAACTGAACTAGCTTTTTTTGAAAACAATAAACTGCTATGGTATTATGCTCTAAGACAGTTAGAAATTATGACATAACTCATGTGCTCTGTTTTCTTTTCTTTTTTGTAATATACAAAAAAAGGGGTGCACTGTTGCATGATCACTTGGCGAGTGATAACCCTGGGCCTCATTTTGGATCATAAAAGTGTAATTCTAGAAGTAGTCATGTACAACAACACAGTCCCCCTCATTCAAGTTTTCCTTGCTTTGCTAGAAAATTATTGAGTATCTGTGTAGTCTTTTCAGAAAATGATTCAATGAATCCCAGTGAGGTCTTCTTCATTATTTCTAAGTTGCATCCCTCTACTGAAACCCACTGTCAAAAAGTAATATTTTCAACCACATTATCATTAAATGTACTTTGTAGTGTTCTTTTTATTGGGTCACTTCCTAGGCAAGAACTACAGTTTCCCATAATGCAGTGGAATGATGCTGGGTTGCACAGCACTTTTGCCAAACAGTGTTTGTAAAAGGTCAATTCTCCATTGTTTAAGATACTGAGCTCAGCATTTTCTCACACGACTTTCATGTTTTGATGTGTAGTGCAATCACATACTGAGTGTGTTACACTATGACCAGCTAAAATGTAGTGTTTTGGGTGCAGTTCTACAAATTTAGAAAACCCAATCTTCATTACTGGAAATGTAGCTTTGAAACTTTTATATGCTTCTATAAAATTGTACAAAATAAGTCTTTCAGATATTACTGTTCTCTCTCCATCTTCCCCTTTACAGTTACACAGTCTTCTTTCCCTGGTATTACTATGCTTATTATGTCATTCTCATAAAAATAATTATGCACTGTATGCACAACTTTTGTGACAAATTCTTTCCCGGTTTTTGATCAGAAATTTCTAATAAACCTCTTTCCTTCAAAAGCCTTTTTGCCTGGCATACCACGTAGTTGGGAGCATTAAATTCGTGCATTATCTTCCTAATACTCCAAGACTCAGGCAAACAAGTTAGTAGCATTACTTTCTTTTTCCTACTACTTGAACAAAAACTAGATTTCAGGTTACCTATTACATACTATTCCAGTGACCCACATTCATTTTCTGAGGAATCCTCTGCTTTAGTAAATAACAGTTTTTTAAGCACTAACTCAATGGTTTTCAATTTTTTGGTGGAATACTGCTTCATCTGAAGTTTTGTATTATGTAGAGGAGACTCACCTAATTCCTGAAGAGATGTATTTAGTGTCTCCATAACAGCTGAAGGTGGAGGAACATAGTTTGTTTCATTGTCATTCAAAGATTTTCTACAATATCTACATCTACATACATACTCCGCAATCCACCATATGGTGTGTGGCAGAGGGTACCTCATACCACAACTAGCATCTTCTCTCCCTGTTCCACTCCCAAACAGAACGAGGGAAAAATGACTGCCTATATGCCTCTGTACGAGCCCTAATCTCTCTTATCTTATCTTTGTGGTCTTTCCGTGAAATGTAAGTTGGCGGCAGTAAAATTGTACTGCAGTCAGCCTCAAATGATGGTTCTCTAAATTTCCTCAGTAGCAATTCACGAAAAGAATGTCTCCTTTCCTCTCGAGACTCCCACCTGAGTTCCTGAAGCATTTCCGTAACACTCGCGTGCTGATCAAACCTACCAGTAACAAATCTAGCAGCCCGCCTTTGAATTGCTTCTATGTCCTCCCTCAATACGACCTGATAGGGATCCCAAACGCTCGAGCAGTACTCAAGAATAGGTCGTGTTTTATAAGTGGTCTCATTCACAGATGAACCACATCTTCCCAAAATTCTACCAATGAACCAAAGACAACTATCTACCTTGTCCCACTTCATATCACTCTGCAATGTTATGCCCAAATATTTAATCGACATGACTGTGTCAAGCGCTACACTACTAATGGAGTATTCAAACATTACGGGATTCTTTTTCCTATTCATCTGCATTAATGTACATTTATCTATATTTAGAGTTAGCTGCCATTCTTTACACCAATTACAAATCCTGTCCAAGTCATCTTGTATCCTCCTACAGTCACTCAACGATGACACCTTCCCGTACACCACAGCATCATCAGCAAACAGCCGCACATTGCTATCCACCCTATCCAAAAGATCATTTATGTAGATAGAAAACAACAGTGGACCTACCACACTTCCCTGGGGCACTCCAGATGATACCCTCACCTCCGATGAACACTCACCATCGAGGACACCGTACTGGGTTCTATTACTTAAGAAGTCTTCGAGCCACTCACATATTTGGGAACCAATCCCATATACTCGTACCTTAGTTAGGAGTCTGCAGTGGGGCACCGAGTCAAATCCTTTCCGGAAGTCAAGGAATATGGCATCCATCTGTTACCCTTCATCCATGGTTCGCAAGATATCATGTGAAAAAAGGGCGAGTTGCGTTTCGCAGGAGCGATGCTTTCTGAAGCCGTGCTGATGCATGGATAGCAACTTCTCTGCCTCAAGGAAATTCATTATATTCGAACTGAGAATATGTTCGAGAATCCTGCAACATACCGATGTTAAGGATATTGGTCTGTAATTTTGAGTATCCGTCCTTCTATCCTTCTTATAGACAGGCGTCACCTGCATTTTTTTCCAGTCGCTCAGGACTTTATGTTGGGCAAGAGATTTGCAATAAATGCAAGCTAAGTAAGGAGCCAATGCAGTAGAGTACTCTCTGTAAAACTGAATTGGAATCCCAACAGGACCTGGCGATTTATTTATTTTCAACCCATTCAGCTGCCGCACAACCCCAGGGATGTCTATCACTATGTCCTCCATATGGGAATCTGTACAAGACTCAAATGGTGGTATGTTTGTATGATCCTCCTGCATGAAAGATTTCTCAAATGCTAAATTTAGAATTTCAGCTTTCGTTTTGCTGCCTTCCGTTGCCAGGCCAGACTAATCAGTGAGTGACTGGATGGAAGCCCTCGACCCACTTACCGATTTTACGTAAGACCAAAATTTCCTTAGGTTTTCAGCAAGATCTTTTGCTAAGGTATGATGGTGGTAGTGGTTGTATGTTTCGTGCATCACTCTTTTTACAGCAGCACAAATCTCTACTAACTTTTGCCTGTCCTCATTCTCCCGATTTTTCTTGTACCACGAGTGCAACTGTCTTTGCTTCCTGAGCATTCTCCGGACTGCGCTGTTAAACCACAGTGGGTCTTTTCCGCCCGTAACCCACTTTTTCAGCACATACTTCTCCAATGCGTGATTTACAATGCGTTTAAAATTTGCCCATAATTCTTCCACGTCCATCGTACTGAAAGTAAATGAAGTAGATTCATTTACTAAGTAGGATGCCAACAACTAATTTTGTTCTTGAATATTTGTCAATGAACCAATCTGCTATAACGAATTTTTGATATCTTTGGGATACCAGGGAACATATCATACATCCAGGCACATTTCTTACTCTCTCTAATTTTTTCACTAAATGATTCTGTTTCTTTAAAGGATTGCAACATTGCAGAGTCCAATATCTTTTTTCCTTACCCACTGCCACCTGCAATTAAAACTGTAAATGATTCTGTACAGAACGTACAACAATATACTGAAACAATGAGTAATAACTTCATAACAATTCTGTTCACTAACCAACAATTTACAAAATATTAATGAAGCTTGTATCACCACATTAATCAACAACATTCACATCCAACTGCCACTAAATCGGCATGAAGACTTATAGGGTTAAAGCAACTGAATCATAACAGCTCCAAACTCACAGTTACAGATGGATTGACCCTGAACTGGCGTAGCAGAACCTGGAAAGCTACAATAATAGCAGTTAGCTATTTATGAATGTTGGAATCAACAACTGGAGTTTCTATCCCAGTTTGTTCTTTTTACATATAGTAATCACAACATAATCATTACAGTTACATATTACAATTGTATTAAAAACTTACTTCTAGTACTTCTGATCAAATATTTAATCACACAGTCACTAGTGACTTTTACACATATTACAAATAAATTTATGAAAAAATGTAAATTTATTTACTGGTAAATTATGTACATGTCCACTTAAATCTACAAATTATACAAAAGTGTCATTTTTTGGTGAAATGTGAATTTTTGAAGTTTTACAGAGGTGTGACCCCATGACAGTCCTGCTTTCATACTTGAGGAATTAGTTAACAATAATGTGAAGCATTAAATAAATTTAAAAAAATTTTGAAGATACACTTTGAGAAATTACAAATTTAAATTTTCATTTAAATTAAAAAATATATATATATCTCGATCCCATAATGTGCTGTATCTCACTGGAAAGCTCGTGGAAAATTCTGTAAAATGACACCTCTCCCACTGTTTTAGTTTAATTAGGATAGTTACCACAGCAATGTGAAATTATGGCAGTGTAGTGTTTTTTGGTGATTGTTGACAGCTTCACAGTGACATATTTTCAAAATGGGTCAATAGATTTTAATAAAATTGGGTATTTCTCTTAATCTATATGTAGGCTTGCTTTG
Organism: Schistocerca nitens; assembly: GCF_023898315.1. Taxonomy (NCBI): domain Eukaryota; kingdom Metazoa; phylum Arthropoda; class Insecta; order Orthoptera; family Acrididae; genus Schistocerca; species Schistocerca nitens. The sequence continues at coordinate 39,585,383 of NC_064616.1, forward strand.
TACCAATTTTCACCAAAATCTGAGATGGTGAGTTAAAATTCATGTTAAAAGTGTGCTGGCAAATCGCAGTAGATGGGTCCAACTCGGAAAAGACTGTTTTCATAACTCCTGATGGCCTCTATGAGTTCAAAGTTATGCTGTTTGGACTGTGTAATCCTCCATTCACCTTCAAACGTAGATGGCATCCTGCTCTGACACCTTAGATGGATGATGTGTGTTTACTATCTGGATGACATTGTAGTTTATTTGAAGACATTGGAAGACCACCTAAGCTGCCTCACAACCATGTTGGAGTGTGTACAGACTGCAGGTCTCCACCTGAACCCAAAAAAGTGCCTCTTCACTCTCCCAAGAAACAAAAATCTTGGAGAATCTAGTGAATGGTGATGGAGTCCACCCTGACCCAGAGAAAATAAGAGCAGCCACAGATTTTCCAACTCCTCGGCCTATTTGTGGTGTGAGAAGTTTTTTGGAATGTGCTAGAACTACCAGCAATTTGTGAAGGACTTCTATACAAAAACACGTCCCCTTCTATAGGGATGTGCCAAATTGTCCTGTACAAGAAAGATCTTTCCTTGTACTTAAGGAGGCACCGATATCTTCTCCAGTCCTAACATTGTGTGGCGATAAACAACTTCACACTGATGCTAGCAGTTATGGGATAGATGCAGTTCTAGTGCAAGTTCAGGAATGTGTTGAAAAGGTGACAGCTTATGCTTTCTGAGTACTCTCCAAGTCTAAGAGGAACTATTCTAAAATTGAGAAAGAGTGCCTTATAGTTGTCTGGGCCATCAACAGGTTCCAGCCCTATTTATTTGGCAAACAATTCACCATTTTGATGGACCATCATACTCTATGCTCATTGACTGACCTGAAAGATCCCACTGGTTGGCTGTCAAGATGACACATGCTTCAGGAGTACACTGTTACAGTGGATACAAACGTAAGGACAATGACTGCCTTTTAAGGAATCCTTTGGTGGAACACTGCTGCCTGGATCAAACCTTAGTCATTACTGCAATAAAAGACATTGCTACTAAACAGATGGAATGTCCAGCACTGCTGAAAACAAAAGAAGCCTCAAAGAGGAAGGAATTGACCAAAGGAGAATTCAAATTAGCAAACGGAGCAGTGTATATGAGGAACTATGACCCAATGTGGGCGGAAATGGTTCTTCTCTCCCATCTCATGTACAGTCAGTTACACTGGAGTACTTCCATTACACCCCAAACATCTAGTCACCTAGGATTCATGAAGTTTCTAGACAGCATCAGATGCAGGTCTGACTGGTCTTGGGGAGATTCCCAAAGTCAGCAAAGGAGAATCGATGGAAAATAATCTGTTACCTCACCAATTACATTGTCACCACAGCTGGACAGACTGCCAAAACTCTGGAAACAGTAAGGTTCCTTGTAAGAGACAGCATTCTGACGCACAGAGCACCCCACATGATGACCTCTGACTGTCGAAAAGTTTTCCAGTCGAGCCTAATATCAGAGGTAGTTTAACACTGTGACATCACCACAGGCTGCCTATCATACACAGACAAACAGTCTCTCAGAATTCTTTAATAAGACATTGACAGATATGCTCTTGATGTATGTCGATGTCAAACAGAGAGATTGGAGTATAATACTGCTCATCATGACATTCAAATACAATACCATGTAGCAAGACACTACTGGCTTCACAATGTTCTTTTTGCTCCATGGTCAGGAGGCCAAAATGACAATGGATACCTTCTCCTGTCTAAATCAGACGATACTCAGGATGACGGTGAGAAACATCTTGTCACCAGGACTGAAGATGTAAGGCAGCTGGTTCACATATGGACTCTGAACATGCAGGAGAAAGAACAATAGTGCTGTAATGCCACACAATGGCCAGTGAGACACAGCCTGGGAGACTTTGTATGGATTTTTATGACTGTGCATAAGTGGGACTATTGGAACAATTACTGGGCTGTATTGTATCCTTCATCGCTTGTTGGATGACCCTTCATCAAAAAGACAAAAGCACAGAGCCAGTGTCCATGTCCTCCTTATAAAGCACTACAGCCCAGAGTCGCAGATCAATGATGGGAGGTTCAAGGAAACTGAAGACCCACTCGATTATGAAGCTTTGACAGCAGGGACAACTTATGATGCTCATCCTAGTAATGAGTATGTAACAACAGGACCAGGAAACAAGGATCCACCAATGCCACTGTACTGAGGGAGCATTGACAAGATCTAGATCCAGTGTGCTATAGTTGACTCAAGTGAGAATTGAAACAGTGAGTTGGTGTTTTGGCAGGAGAGGGAGCAATGCTGGTAGCTGTGGCTTATGCAGTGTTGCATAGTGGTTAGCATCACTGACTGACATGTTGTGGCTCACCAGTTCAAACCCAGTTATTTATTACTTAGTACTGATCATTTCTGGAAGCTTCCTGAAATATCTTACATTTATAATGTTTCTATATTCTGGGACATTCAATGTATAAATAGCTTCACACTCCGTCTGGGATGTCAGTTCTCTTCTGGCTGTAAGCTAATGTTCATAATAAATGTGCTTTCAGTTCTAAGTGCTGTATTTCACTGACACGCCTGCTCTTGGGTTTGGACTTGATTGTGGTTTTGATATGATGATGATGATAATGATAAATCAATAGGTCGCTGTAATGGGTACAGTAAAGCAAACTGTTGAAAAAAATACAATACACACACCCAACTAAAGGAAACGCCACAAACTAACAGCATACAGAAAAGAAATTTACGTACATGGAAGAACTAGGAGATTCTATCATACTGTATGAATACAGGAAAACTTTTAAAACAGCAGAAGCACAAATGTGACAGAGTAAATGGCCTACTGATATTTGTGTGGATTACAGAAAGTACGATAAGACTCAACTTGATATCAGAAATTAGCCACACAGGAAAAAAAGTTCGCAGGTTTTGTAATAAAAATTATGGTACATCTATCAACATAGCACAAGCAAATAACAGTAAGGATTACCACACAATCAGTTTGACAACACATGTATTATCCGATTCCAGACCAACAAAAACCAAATTTATACTAAGTGAAATCTAAGGTTACTAGTGTAGTGAGACTGATTAACATGGAACTATGTGCTGTACAGTGTAACAAATACATACCAGATTCACAGAAAAGTGCAAGCTGGCATTTTTCATTCAAACAAATCTTTTGCATGAGTCAAAGCTATAATGAACATTGAAAAATATACTGCAATCAACTGAACTCACAGAATTTTCGATTTGTGGTTTGATTTAATAACTGAGCACAAAGCCATAATTTTCAGTTAATTATAAGTATTAAGGTGCCACAAAGTGTAGTCATGATAAATACACACCCATCAACAAAAGGAGTACAGAAAGACTGAATTTTAAGCTTTAAATACCACTGTCAGACAACTAAATTGAATTTTTTTGTTACTGTTTCACAACATGGGAGACATTTCTGAGGGAAAAAGGTGGGGGAAAGATTATTCCGTGGTGTTCAGGGTGAAACAAGTACTGAAATCTCCAGAACCTGTTTGGAGAAATAATGAGAAACATGTGGATGGATGAATAAGGCTGCTCATCAGTATGAATACACTATGCCACCAAGTTGTCTTCTGAGGTACAAGTCCACTGTGCTACCATGCTTACTGCAGAAATACTAGTCTATTTTGCAACAACATTATCTACTGAGAGGGGATGAATTAAGTGTACAGGAAGCTTGGAACAGAATTTTAAAGTTTAAAGACAAACACTCAGCCTTGCTAGAATACTAAAATACTTTATCTCAGAAATGAGTAGACATTAAGTATGCACTACAAAGGGAAAAAACCAGACATCCACACACATTCTGCTGCACAGGGAGCTAAAAAAAATCACACACTGGTAAAAAAAGCCATCTAAAAATAAAAGGTGGTAACAGTTTAATATGCACACAAATCCACTAGTGGCAAGAATTGAACAAAGTAGAATTAAAATATTGTTCTGCATCATGTGATGCACAAAAGTCAGAAGCCTTTCAAATAAACTACAGAAGATTTCTGTAATTTATAGTAAGCGAACAAATTAAACAATCTTAGAGAGGACAATCACAAGGCATACACTATAGGATAAGCTTGCAGTTGAACTAACAACACATGGTGGAATGGTGCAAAATGTTCAGTGATAAAGACTGAAAAGGGTATTCACTACAGCAAGCATGCAAACATGATCACTAATAGGAGTTTCTAGTCAAACAAGAACAATGGGAAGTTGAAAAACTACATAAACATATATAAGCAGAGGATGCTGTAATGTTTGTTTCAATGAACACATTACTATATTAAACACTTCTTCATAAACTTACCTAATGCCTGAAAAGATTTCAGTGTCTACATATTGGCCATCATACCTGAAGCATTTTACGATATCCTGCTTCACAGTCTCATACCTGGTAGAACAAATCATTTAGAGATCCTGTTGCATAGCATTGGTGCATGATCCTATATCTACTAGCTAAATGGCTGTAGCATAAAAAGCAGCAAATACGATTTTTTCCCTCAATAAACGTGATACACCCATTGATCAAGTTAAGCAGGATTTTCCCACCACTTAAGACTGTGAAACTTTTCCACTGTTGAGTCACAAGATGAGAGAGAAGTTACATCCTGTAGTGCTACCTCTACCTATGTAAACAGATTTTATTATTCTGCAAAGTAATGGAAGTAGTAAATGGACCTGTGTATTTCTATTGATACGCATATATATGTAACTAGAAATGCTCCTTCCAATCACAAACAGCCTTTTTGTAACATGTAAACTTGTTATGGCAGATGAAATATGAGGGCTTCACAGAAAATCGAACAGGAAATATTGGGAAGAATAGAACAGTCACTACACTGACTAACACAGTAGTAGGTCAGTGTGCTTAGAAACTGTAAGAGCCACAATGCTTCTCATTCACCTTCAATGGCCCTCATAAATGAGCATTCAAACTCAAAACACCATAAAATGTGAAATCTGCTTTGAAATGCAGTTTTCAGTGCCTGAAAATCCAAAGCTTCAACATTCATCACAAACTTTATGCTGCATTTGGATCGAATGTAATAAGTAAAGGTGGTGTGCATCAATGATATTTATTTACAAGAGACTGAAGTGGCAGTCCACCTGTTGTTAGCAATGACCTAGTAGAGAGAATGACACTGACTAAACTATTAGAGTGCACTAGAAGGGCTGTAGTCAAGAGCTGGGATCTAAGCCCCACACCTATGTACTGGATCTACATCTCTGTAATAAAACCTATTTATTTATGGGGCTACAGCATGGTGGAACACATTAGAACAGAAGGTGGCTACTAAGAGGGCTCATAAGGTGCAGATGTGCCACATAACATGTGGAACCAGCAGCAAACCCTCAGCTGGGATGGAGATCATATTGGACATGTCCCATTTTACACCTTTAGGTTACAATGGAGGCAGCTGTAGGGAATACAGATTAAAAACTGGTAATAACCAGAAACCTTTACGATATTCAGAACCCCACACCAATAAATGAATGTGGTAAATATAAATTTTCCCGCTGACTATACAATAAGTTCCAGCTGCTTCAATAAACCTTTTGAGGTAACAGTTGGAAGTAGTGTCAAAAAAAAGGCCAAGGTGTGGGGGCTAGGGTATACAGGGTACAGCCTAGACTAGAGACAGCAGTTTCTCTATGGAGACTGGCTCAAGTATTCCAGGTGGAAATACTTGCTATCAGAATATGTGCAGAGGAGAATCTGTGAACATGCTACAAGGATTATGGAACCTACATTCATTCAGACAGACATGGAGCTCTGAAATTTCTATCAACCCCTGCAACAAAACCAAAGATTGTTGCAGAATACCATGAAGCCCTGGTGACGCTAGGAGAAATAAATACGACAAACCTGCTGTGGGTCTCTGATCACTGAGGAATAGGTAGAAATGAACAAGCTTATGGGTTGGCCAGGACAGGAGTGATGATTCCATTTGTTGGACCAGAACCTTTCCTCACCATCACTAATGTGATGGTAAAATCAAAATCACATAGCTGCATCAGTAGGTAGCACGCAGAATATTGGACTAAGAACCAAACCACAAAAACTTGGCAAGCTAATTATACTGAAGCCAATTTTCAAGAGAAGTTCTGCAATCTTGGGTTTGAACATGAGACAGAATACACTCATGGTAAGAATAATTACTGCCAATGGGAATTTTAAGAAAAACCTGCACATGATGAGCATAGAGAAAGAAGTTCCTAAGCATAACCTGTGTGGTGAGGGTAATGAAACCACACCACATTTAATCTTCTAATGCAAATTGTCCATGACCAAAAGACATGGAACGTTCAGTAAAGTAATTCCTGAAGAAACTGTGTCTAATAAAGAACTAGTAAGGTATCTCTTACTACTATTTAATGGTACTTTCTGGTTTTACTTGAATGACGGAAAGAAACTGCACAATAAACTCAGCTGTGGTGTGAGCAATAGCAGGCTAAGACCACTGTTGTTTCATCTCCCTGCGGAAATCAGATCAAACAATTAGCATACCACAAATCTGGGGCTCAATGTGCTCCAAAATTCCTTTCTGATAACCACGAAATTCAATGGGTGATCTGTTCTCAGGACCTGTGAAAGGTGGTGGTTTACCAAGGGTAAACAAGTTCTGTGCTGGCTGGGTTCCAAACACATAAGAGGGCAGAATTTTATACATAGGGATTTTATAAACTCATTAAGTGAATGATGAATGCTTACATCTGAATGGCGATTATGTATAGAAGTAGTACTAAGCTATTGTGTTGATGTTTTTCTAATAAACTTGCTTTAACAATGTCATTATTTTGTTTACAGCTTAACAATAGTTACTTTCCATATAGCCCTTGTATTTTTTCATAAGCACCTTCTGTTAATTTTTGGGTAACTTACACTTAATTAAATTTTTCTTTCAATACAATCACAGAAAACTGCAATGGCATTTTCTCTCATATTAGACATATAGGAGGAGTGCCAAAAAATCTTGAAATGTGTTTTACCTGGTCTAATTCCTCTATTTTTATGCTCATTTTTGTATGAAGTTTGTATACAGAGGTAAAACACTCATATGATCCATACTTCGTGCCAGTGAAATCTATATAGCATGCATCTCCCCCCCCCCCCCCCCCTCTCTCTCTCTCTCTCTCTCTCTCTCTCTCTCTCTCTCTCTCTCTCTCTCTCATAATCCTAGGAGCTGAGCCTTCCACACACCTAACATTACAAGTCCACTGATCTACCAAGTACAATACCTGCACACTGTTTTTCTCCTCCTTGGTTTCCTATTAAACAATACCTTAAAGTCACAGAAACTATAGTTTTGATGTTATACATCATTTATCCATTTTGGCCCACTTTTGGAGCATTTAGAACATGTATAAGTGATGGAGTAGTTCCTGGTCCATAACTGGAACCACCCAAAAACCTCTATGTGGCATAGCAATTTGAGATCCAATTGCATCACACACACTTATGGATTTGTTACTTAAATGTTTCAGATTTCACACTGATAAATGTTCAGTATTAAACACAAAACACAGCTGAGGTTATACACAAGAACCTAGAAACTAACATGATGCAGGGACAAGCTTTCAAAATATATATTTCTATGCAGCCTGCTAAGGTGGTAAACAAATATATTACTATCTTACATAACACTGACAATGACAGCTAGGTCTGGTTCCCATCAACAACCCAAATTTATTCCTTCTACTAAGTTTCTCCATTCACCTTAAAAAGTATAAATACATTTCTAACAGTATTATGCATTTAATTTTCTTTATAGGCTTCAGTTTTAAGTGTAAATGATTTCATTTGTTTTGGAAATAGGTCAATGCAATGAATGGCAGTCTCCAGTTGTTAAAGCATAATATGTGCATTTCTCAACAAGTAATATTTGGAAAGGAATCAGCCTGATTGTTTTTATGCTGAGCATTAGGGACAACATGTAGACACACCAGATTTCCCAGGTGGAAGAAAGTGACGAAGAAGTACAACCTAACTCTTCCTGAGTAATGACAGCTTGCAAGTGAACAGTTGTTGAGTGTTGTACTTCACAACAGGTCATAATGCAGTGTGGAATCAGTCAGCAATAAACAATAAAGTTTTGAGATGAATATATTTTCAACCAGAGTGGTTAACACAACACACAGAGCCTGTAAGACAGATTCTGAAGTGAAAGAATGTTTTTTTTTTTTTTTTCTCCTTGGTGTAAAGCATTTAAATAAGAAACAGAGAACACCAAAAGTGAAGCATGGGCAAGGTACTGATAAATGTCTCTTCCTTCCAATACAGCCCAGTCAACAAAGACCAAAAATAGGGGACAAAATATTGTAGTTGTAATTTTTGTAGAGTGGTAGGAGGGATTATCATAAATAATGTACTAAAAATCTTTACCAGTGGGGTGTAAGCATGGGGTTGGTTTAAAGGCCACTTTCTTTATTTGTTTTTCTTGGGTAACTTGAAAACTGTAGTTTCTAGTGAAAATATTCCCTAGTACAAAATTAAACTGTGTGTACTAAATTTCCTGCAAGAAAGGTACTACTTATTTTTTCTCCAGGATTAATAGTGTTCATGATGCAAGCAATTGAAAAATCACAGATTATGAAAAATAATGTTACAAAGGTATAAAATTACTATCTACTGTTAAATGAAGTGGATTAAGAACCAATATTAAATGTGTGTACCATATCTTAGTGCAGTACAGCTGTGTTAAGGGATAAATTGTGTTCTGGAGGTGTAAAAGGGTGGAGGGAGTGAGGTGGTGGATAGAAGTAGGAGGGAAAGCAGGTTAGTGGACTGTGGTCATGTCCTTCCCTCCTCCAGAGGTCTCCAAACTAAAGAGCGAGCATGTGATTTCCCACTATGTCAAGAAAAGTAACTGCAGGGTGTTTCATGAAGTGTCATACTGACCCTCCTCAGAGTGCCTTATCAGACAATGGCGACACAGTGCACAGACATGCCTGAGGGGTTTTCATTTTCCATGAAATGTATTAACAATATGTGGAATACAGATATGTGTTACTAATAATACGCAAGCAGACCATATCAATGGAATCAATGTAAATCTCTCCACACTGTTCTACACTTCCATAGGAGAAACTATATGGGAGCTGTAGTGTTCTATTGGGAAAGGCAAGTTTCCCCACCACAAACACTGCTTGATTTTCTTCATTTTTCAGACAGATTACACATCCCCAGTATTTCCTACCCAGTTCTCTTATATGAGTAGACAAAATAACGACTCTTTCCTCATGTTAATACAATGGACTATTTTCAGTTTATTAAATGAGTACTTATTTGCAGTTGTTATGTGAGCTGTTATGCACACATCTCTCATTATTCAGGATTTCCATGATGTTGTTCATGGCACTCTCCCCTACAATTGTACAAAAATTTCTAACTACACAATCTGTTCCTGATTGTGGAACTTTTTTTGTCTCTATTGATTGGGCTATTATGCCACCAGCATAGTCTGCTACTTTTTTACATTATTAATTTAAATGTACCCATTGGGGTAATGAAAGAAAAAAAACTTTCATAAACATTACACTAAAACTAATTATGTTGAAAATTTGATCCAAACTTAAGCCTTACAAGTACCGTAGTTTTACAGTCAGACGGCCTGACAAATACAACAATGTAATTGTTTATTTTGTGCTGTTAAAATTCACAAAACTGTTAAGAAAAATTTAAACAAATGTCAATTCCACAATTTGTAAGTGGTCGACTAAGCCAGTGAGGTAATAAAGTCTGACAATGAAGACCAAAACACTTTGAATGCAGGAAATAATTCGTGCAGTCACAAAATTTTGTACAGGAGTAAGTGGGAGTGCCATGAACAAAAAACTAGAAATCCTGACCAGTGAGGACAGTGTGTGGGAACAGGGTTGCATTTGAAGGTCACTTTTGAGCATTTTTCTTCAATAATTTGAAAACTACAGCTTCTAGCAAAAATGTATTCCAATACACAATTTAACTACTTAAAATTTCCTACAAAAAGGCCCTGTTCACTTTTTTCTGTAGGACTAATGGTTTGCACATAGCAAACGAGAGAATATGAAAATCTTGAGCATGGTTTTCAAAGTAAAAATATAATGTCGCGGGTTGTATAAAACGATATTAGTAAGGGCAGCTGAATCCCCCTGTATATTTCAACGTAAGTCAAGCAACGCATTACACTAGATTACTGTTCTACACTTGAATATGAGTAGTCCTATTCCATCAGACATTCACATCCACTTTGCGAGAAATACTGTGGATGTGTGGTAAGTGGTTCTACTCAGTGCAGCCCACTCTACAAGTGCCAGTAATTCCTGAATAGAGGAGATTTATGAAGCCAACCAGCAAAACAATTAAAGCCAAGAGAAGTGCAGTAATGTTTTGGTCACTCGTTAATTCGACACCAAGTGACACCACCATTACGCAACTTTGTAATATGCTGTCATCGCCAGAAAGCAGTAAGGTGCCACATTTACCAATCCAATCACTTTCCCACCAACACCAAAAGGTCACTGACAATATCACACTTACAAATTATACAATTCTCCGTCATTGTTTACAGGAATGTATTTTACATATTAGCTCACTTTCCAATACCTAAACAAGAGTTACATAAAGTAATTTCACCTGTTCACATACAAGAACTGGAAAGAAAATGCTGGGTAAGTACAGTGTCTGTCAACTGAAAAACAAGGAGTACTCATGGTGGAGGAAGTTGCCTTACCCAGACAAACACTGCAGCTGCTGTAGAGGGTGATTAAGAATTGATTTCCCCTCCAGCAGTGTTGAACAGCACATAAGGATTTGCATAGACTCTGTTCATACGTCTTAGTATTGTATTAGTAACTCATATTTGCATACCATGTAGTGTTTATGCATTTTGTGGAAAATAAACACCCCTGGGCATGGCTGTACACTGCACTGCCAGTGATCACACAAGACAAACTGTGAAAAGATCAGTATAATTTTGTGAAACACCCTGTAGTTCTTTCTTGTGCCACATTGCAGTAGGGATAATGGAGAATCACCTTTGCTCTTTGGTTTGCAGACCTATGAAGCAGAGGAGGACATGGCCACAATCTGGTGAACTAAATTCCTTCAAGCTTCTACCCTCCAGTCCTACCCCCTCCATTCTGCTACACCCCCAGAACACAATTTATTCCTTAATTGGTTCTGCTGCAGTTAGATGTGGCACACACATATAATAATAAATATTTAATAAAATAATTGAAAAGTACAATACCAGTTGTGCATTAAGCCCTTACATCAGGGTTTTGTGTACAACAACTTTCCATGAATTTGGTTCCAAAGAGTCTCATCAATGAACTGTAAAGAAACCCATCTGAATTTCTACTGAGCTTTTAGAGTGTTTGAGAATTAGGCCTTCTGAGTGTGTGAGAACTGTTTATAAAAAATGTATTACCGCAATCTTGCAATGGGAAAATGTGGTGCAAGTAGCAGTATCTCAATTCTGGCCACCTAAATACACCATGAACAAACAAAGCAACATTCACTGCTTTTGTAGCTTTAAAGGCATTATCTGTTGGGTGTTTCAGTGATTCTGACTGTCAATGCTGGAATTTATCTGTAAGTGCTTAAATAACTGATGAGAATTCTTGCCCACCTTGTCAGTGACAAATAGTACATAAATTTTACACCACAATAACACGCCAAGCTTCACTACAGTGCCACCAATTTGTAGTCTCCATCTGGCCCACAACACATGCTCTAGGGCCTTGGAGTCCAGCTTTTGTTTCTCATAAATCTGATATACCTTGAATGATTTTGCTCTAATTTGTTCCTATAATATTTTTTTTTCTTTTCTTACTTTTATTTACAATGCATACAAATGGCAGAATAGCCATCACTACATTTGAACTAATATGAAGATAAATGCTAACTGTTCAACACAAACCCAGAAGTGCACTCAATAGATGAAAGTAGTTGACACTAAGGGCTGGTATGTCATGTGGTACATGTTCCTATTGCTGAAGATCTTCCAACAAACTGGTGGTTTTTGTAATGCCCACTCAAACACATGCTTTTGGTGACCCAAACTAGGTCAACATTGCCTCATCTTCCTCATAATATGGACCACAACTCCATGTCTGCATATGTAGAGCACCTCAAAATATACTTAGAAGAAAGTAGTTCTTAACCATCTCAGATCCTCACTGATATGCCCCATTTACAAGGAAACAAAAATGTTTTGGATTTATAATTCTTACTATGCAACAACTTCACTCAGTGTATGTTGGAGAGTCTACAAATGAGTGTTATTTAACTTACTAGAAGAAAAAGCAAGAAGATTGCACTCAAGTGTTCTGTATGAATTTCAAAAGAACTGTGGCACTGTTGATTTTCTGTTTTCACTGTGCCAATTTTAGCAGAAAAGTACTGAACAATAATGCAGTCTCTGTATCTGCATTATTGATTTTCAGAAGCTTTTTGAAAGTGAGTCATGACGTACTGTGGACATTACTGTAAAAAGATTTCTATCATTTATGACAAAGTCTCCAGAAAGAGATAACATGCAAGGTCTGTGTGGATTGTGCTTTTCTGAGACACTGTTAGAATCTGCAATTATCAATTACGTGCTGAAGAATGCTGGTGGTGTTAACTTAAAATAAGGAGCTGAGAGGAGCCTCTAATTTGCAAAGGCTCTGATGGTACAGAAAACAGCTTTTTTAAGTAATATACATGCAATTTTTTGCAGTTATGTGCCTGTGTTTAAGGGGGCCACACCAAGATAGCAGGACCAATTTCCATGAATCATACGATATGTATGGGTTGAATATCAATATGATGAAAACAGAAATAATTGCTTGTGAACTTGTTTCTGAAAATACTTGTACTGGGAGAAAGAAATGTGAATATGTGGATAAATTTTAGTATGTGGGAAGCATTGCAACATCAAAAAGGTAATTAATAAGCCATAATGGTGTAACAGCAGCAGCTACATCGTGCCACACAGTACCAAGCAATTAGAAGAACACAAAGCAGGAAGATTGCAAATATTAATTAAGGGGCGCAAGTTTAAATACCTACATGTACAATTAGAACAACATTGTTGTGTGTATAATTTGCTGATGTGCCTTCAAGAAAAAACTTGGAATATGCTAGCCATTCAATATGCTTAAATCTCCAGCCACACCTTGCACATTTGGTCACAGCCTTTTCTGTGCATTATTACAATTATCTTATCATCTCTTGTTTGTAGAACAGGTGTAACTCCCATGAGCCACTTACACGTGAGAATCATTCCACTACTGTTAAATCTAGACTGTTGAAGTGCGGACTCTAGCAGCAGCCTGTAGTACTCCTTATAGATAGATGGAAAAAATTGAGGAATGTAACTTCAGTTGCTACTGTACACTCTATCAATTACATCAAGAACAAACATGAGGTGGTCTTACCTGCTACACAACACTCTTATCAGACTTACTACTAAGAAAGAGATCAAACCTGTTCAGATTTTGACCATACTTCAAATGCACTTTTATGTATATTACTCTGTGTGGTTGGGACAACAGATTTCACTGCAGCTGCAACCCTGCAAGGAGTGAAAAGTCACAAATGTTCCCTACAGTTGAGTATCATTCATGACAATTTTTATGCCATGCAAGTGACTAGACCCATCTGTTGCTGAGACTTTTTGACATATGTGCATATTATTCCAAACATTAATGATGCAAAGAAAAATCTCATGACAACATATGTTGGCAAAAGAAAGTGGATAATTGTTGCTGAAACTGTACGTAAACGACAGGACAATGGTACAAAATTAGTATGGACGTCATAAACAAAATGTTAGCCACCAATATTATTGGGGCTCTGCTTTGGATTCAGAAATTGTGCTACTACTTTGGCTTTCCTTATGATTGAAGGATAACTAACGCAGCACACAATACTCATTAAAATTACCTTGTGACTGACATTTCAGCAGACTGAATGGTATGGCCAGCCGCAAGCCAATCTTCGTTCTTTATTGAGCACCATGTGTAGCATCTTGTTAAGTGTGGTTGGCTACATGCTGGAAACAGACCCCCCCCCCCCCCCACATCAAAGCAATCTGTCAGTCACAAAGCAATTTTAATTAGAGTTTACTCTTATTTGCTCAATAACATGAAAATTGCTTCTCACATCAAACAATGCCAGCAAATCTTTGTGATGTTCTTCTTCATGTGCATAACCAAATAAAGCACCTCCAAGGTTTTTGAAACTAACAAAATTCACTGTACACCTCTTGAACTCCCTCCTAAGATCCCTGCGTTCTCCACTAGTGATTTTCAGAAGTTTAGGCATCTTGTGAAGCTGTCAGAAGAGGAATAAGTTGATCATACAAGTGTCTGAAAAATGTGAATGGATTGAAAATTTTGTGGTAGACAGGACTCTGTATGGCATTTTAGATGGAGAGTAATGAACAGAAGTCAAAGTAACTTCAGATGTGCTCCAAGGAAGTGTACTAGGAGCTTCACCATTCTCGTTGAACATGAGTAGTAACCTCAAGCTACATGTGGTACAGTTATCTATATGGAGGTACTGTCTGAAAATAAAAATAGTATAAATAGTGTCACATCTTGACAAGATGGTGTGCATATTGGCAACTTGCTTTAAATGTTCAAAAATGGAAAACTTTGCACTCACCAAACTGAGAAAAGTACTACTGGTATCCTGTGGCTACAATACCAATGAGCCACAGCTGGAACCAGACTATTTATACAAATAGCTGAGTGTAACAGTTCGTGGGGATACGAAATGGAATGATCACAGAGTCAAGGCCCAACTGTAGACAAAGTAGGTGACAAACTTAAGTCCAGTGCTATGATACTGGGAAAATGCAATAAGTCTACAAATGAGGCTGCTTAGACAATACCCAGAAAACTGCTAAAGTGTGTGGGATCATTACTGAATATGATTCACATGTGACTTACCAAATGAAAGTGCTGGCAGGTCGACAGACACACAAACGAACACAAACATACACACAAAATCCAAGCTTTCACAACACACTGTTGCCTCATCAGGAAAGAGGGAAGGAGAGGGAAAGACGAAAGGATGTGGGTTTTAAGGGAGAGGGTAAGGAGTCATTCCAATCCCGGGAGCGGAAAGACTTACCTTAGGGGGAAAAAAGGACAGGTATACACTCGCGCGCACACACACACATATCCATCCATACATATACAGACACAAGCAGGCATATTTCAAATATGTCTGCTTGTGTCTGTATATGTGTGGATGGATATGTGTGTGTGTGCGCGCGAGTGTATACCTGTCCTTTTTTCCCCCTAAGGTAAGTCTTTCCGCTCCCGGGATTGGAATGACTCCTTACCCTCTCCCTTAAAACCCACATCCTTTCGTCTTTCCCTCTCCTTCCCTCTTTCCTGATGAGGCAGCAGTGTGTTGCGAAAGCTTGAATTTTGTGTGTATGTTTGTGTTCGTTTGTGTGTCTGTCGACCTGCCAGCACTTTCATTTGGTAAGTCGCATCATCTTTGTTTTTAGATATATTTTTCCTACGTGGAATGTTTCCCTCTATATATATATATATATATATATATATATATATATATATATATATATATATATATATATTGGTGGAGGGGCTCAAGAAGCTGTCTATTCCTGAGGGGGGGGGGGGAGACAAGGGGGGAGGGAGGGGAGAGAGCGCCATTGCCATCAAACAACTAGTCAATTGTAGCGTACAATTTGGGAATTTACTGGAAGTCCAATAGGTTAAATCTTTCCAATTACCATGTGGCAAGTTACATCTTTAAAAATAGTGTAGTGAAGTTGCATAAATAAATGCTTTGACATGGTTAAAACTAGGAGGGTAAGCTGTTAAGTTTTCATAAAGTCTCCAATGAACTTTTGACCTTCACAGGCTAGTACTGCCTTCACAGCAGACATCTACATTTTTGAAATTTACACTACATATTTCTTAGCTTTCAACATTCTGTGGTCTAAATCTCTCCATGGGAAAGTCGAAACATGATTAGAGCATGATATTCATACATACCACAAGGTTTCTCATGCTAGTCTATACTCCAACAGAGTGATGTGTTACCAACAGATTTTGGTCAGTTTTAAGGTTGTAGTACAGTTATTTAGAATTAAATGAATGTCACACATCTCTTAAAATTGAATATGTTAACTCATGCTGCACTCATGTATGTAGTCAAAGGTGGCTTCTTCACCCCAATCCAAGTCAACAGGTGCATGAAAATTACGTGAACAAATGGCATTTTGTACCATATATAGCCCAAACTCTGAATAAGTTCGTTTAGTTTCAAAGTACGCTGCTACATATAAACCAGTGACATTAATAACAAACACTAATTGAAAACCTTATGCAATGACATTATATCTTTTTCATGCCAGAACTTCCAAGTATAATTTCTGGAATCACTATGGTGCAACAAAGTACAGCTCAATTTCATACTTTAAGCGCACACAAAATTTAATATGTCTAGGATACATGGATGGGACAAGAAAAACAAAAGGCAGTGCTGGTGCAATGAAAAACAGCTATCTGCTTTGCTTGCTACGTGTAAATACTTTATCTGATGTTGAATGATTATTATTGGCACATGAATAAGTTTAGTATAATCCCATACAATCAGCAATTCATTACATCAAATAGAGCCAGTTTCCAATCTAAATATTACAAAAAGTAAAATATAGCACTATCTTCCAAAGGACAATAGAGAGCTCCAGAAAGGAGCAAGAAATAAAGAACATACCACAGACAAGAAACAGTGTTAATGAAGAATGAATGATATCTTGCAGTCAAATACAATTCCCAATTTCTTGAATCTGTACACCTTAAAATTGCATTCCATACATATACTAGGGTTTCTGCCAAGTTACAAACTCAATACAACCATGCGAAAATAAATCACACAGAAAAACAAAACACTACAAGCACCTACAAGCATTTAGAGTAATTTTATACCTGTATTTAACTAACCCTTTAAAATCAGTTACTGGTCCCACACAGTTTCGTGACAATGCATCAGCAAACACAATGATTACATAATACGTAATGTTATACACACAAAATCTTAAGTGAAACAAATAGCCTAGTAGTTACAAACTTGTCTGTTACATTCTCATGTAAGACTTGATGTTTCTACATTTTCTATATTACAATATAGCAAAATGTGTTCTAATCATTGGTAAATTTTTAAAAATTAACATGTGCTTTCTGTCTGGTTGTAGCATTTACTCATGTATTTGCACAAAAAAATCTGCAAAATAGACTTATAATTTGCTTTCAGACTGCAAGTTGTGTTCCACATGAAACATAGTCCAAAATACTTCTTTTTATGCCGGGCTGAAAAAGTTTTAACATTATTTGCATGGCTCTCTCTCACATACAAAATTCGTATAAACAGTACAATGTAATGACAATGTACACAAACTAAACCAGACATTACTATTTTTATATACTATAAGGTCTCCTGAAGCCAAAAATATACAAACATTCTTTTAAGTTTACATTGTATATCACTGACAATTATCCTCATAGTGACATGTCACCCTGTGTGTTTTGTAAACATACATTAACTGGTTCATTAATGCGACGCTCGATTAAAATAAAAACACTAACACGAACTGATCTGTAATCCATTTCACGTAAGATTGAAAAAACACATCGCCGTTTCAACAACGATCTTCATTTGTTACTGGAACTCGGAAAAGACAACTTTATTACCACCACAATCTACAAACTATCAGCAGAAACTTTTATAATACAATATTTACAGAAGTCAACGCTCACGTAGATGCTGTTACAAAGCAGTGATTGATCGAAATTTCGATTTTGGCTCCAGTTAACACCAATTTCTGCTGTTAAACTACGAAAGTACGACAAATACATTAGGAAACCCAAAAGTAATCTATGAAAAAGTCGGTAAAATACACAGCAATTACAGAAAAATTATTATTTGGCGGTGAAGTAACATCAATATACTGCGCAAGCTCCAAACAATAACAAAACAAAAAAAAGTTAATAGCACGAAACATATGTACATCGAGACATCTTATTTCATCTCTAAACACAGAAAATACCAACGGCACTTCACTGTTGAGTGTTCTCTAATAATCAATAAACAACAGTAATTAAAAGTCAACACAAATCTCCGCGCAATTATTGTAGCGCTCAGATATATTAACGGCCATCTTCGTTGTTACGATCTCCAACATCCTTGTTCCACGATCTCTCCGCGGCACAAGATCACTTTTATAATGAATTGAACAATTTGCGTTCTTTTCGTTTTTAAAAACAATAAATGTTTAATAATGTTGGTATTTGATTAGTTGCATAAAAATCGCGAGTTTTTTAACTTACCGATGTAAACTGATGTTGATACGCCATATTCACTAACTTATTTCAAGACATTGAAGCAGAGAAGTAAAGTAGCGGGCAAAGACAACATTTACGAAGTTTCATATTAACGCAACTCTACACCTTGATGACAATTTCGTGCACGAGTTCAGAAGTAGAGCGGACCCCTCATAATATAGTATCATATTAATGAAAGTAGAGAGTCGTATTATGACAACAAAACAGAGAAATACAGTATCCAAAGCCAATTTATGATTAATATTTACAACTGTAATGGAACTTGCAAATGATATTGAAATATCAAATAGCTTTGTGCGAGCCGTTAACATATTTGTTTCCATTTATCTGTTACATATTGTATTTTCTAATTCTGGGCATGTTTGAATTGCAGTTCGAACAGTCATTAAAAATAGTTGTTAAACATACAATGATTTTGAAGGCAACAGCCGAGAAATTGTATTAAAGGTTAAGTGTTGCATCGTTATAACCAAATGAATAACTTCTATAATATACATTACGATATTACTTATTATTTATCACTTTCCGTAGAAGCATGTAAGTCAAAGCCACTTGCTCATGGTACTAGTCTGTACATAGTGTACAGAATGTTGATTAGAATATTTAATAACTAAAGAAACAATTTAAAAACTTATAAATAAATTACACGTTACAGAGAAAGGTTATCGACTGCTGTGAGGAACTCCTTTGCAAAATAGGAGTGTGCCACAAGGAAACCTTCCAACTTAGTTTTGACGACTTGGTGGTTATTATTAAAAATTAAACCTGTTAAATTCAATGCTTGTCGATTTTCTGTCTTGTGCTCAGAAAATAAAAGTTGCATTTTCTTCTGAAGGAGCCAGTAACAGATAGCATGATGGAGTGTATGAACAGGAACGGCAGAGTTGGAATTCTGAGACACTAGAGCAACGGATTACATGGAGTTCACGAACTCACACTGCAGATTTGTCTAGCCGCCGTTTTCTGGACTAAGAATATTCTTGGTGAGTGAACACAGTTATCCCAATATATAACATGACACGAGATAATAGAGTGAAGGTAAATAAAGTAAACAAACTTTCGCGTTTCTGTCTCAGAGACAGTGAACCTCATTCTTATAAGGAAGATAGCAGCATTGTGCTTCTTGATCTTGAACGTTATAATTCCAAGAAAGCTTTTCATCTCTCATAAGTTCTAAGAATTTAAATGTACAATTTCAGTGCGTGGTTGATCACCTTGAAAAAATAAAATTTCCCATAATTTGTCTTGCAAGCTGCACATCGCCAAGAGTGTATGCACCCAGGCTGTAGGTTGGATTAGATTAGATTAGATTTACTTTCATTCCAATTGATCCACAGTGAGGAGGTCCTCCAGGATATAGAACATGTCAGAAAAACAATACCGGTAATACATGACAAATATTTACAACTGAAAATAATAAGCTAATGTACCTTCCACAGGTCCCAAGTGGAATGATCGTCATTTTTTTTAAATGAACGCTATATGAAAGAATCATTTTACAAACACTATTTCACTGATTTTAAAATAAAAAGGTTTTATTTATTTATAAGGTAATAAACATATAATAGAACTACTACAATACTTATTTACAATGAACACATTACTGCACTGAAATGGTGCAGAAGTTAGATTGTACTTACACACACACACACACACACACACACACGAACACACACACACACATTTATTTACAATGAACATCAGTTGGTTCTATTGAGAAATTCATCAATGGAGTAGAAGGAGTTGACCATCAATAAATCCTTTAGGCTTCTCTTAAACTGAATTTCATTGGTTGTTAGGCTGCTCGCAAGTTATTGAAATGTGTGTTCCTGAATAATGCACACCTTTTTGTACCAGAGTAAGTGACTTTAAATCCTTGTGAAGATTACTCTTATTTCTAGTACTGATTCCATGAATTGAGCTGTTGCTTTGAAAAAGTTTCATTAAGGAATAAATATATTGGGAAGCAGTAGTTAGAATCCCTAGTTCCCTAAACAAGCTTCTGCAGGATGTTGTTGAGTTCACACTACATATAACTCTTACTGCACGTTTTTGTGCCCAGAAAACCTTAGCTTGGCTTGAAGAATTACCCCAAAAAATAAGCCCAGATGACATTATGGAATGCAAGTAAGCATAGTATGCCAGCTTTTTCATTTTTATATCCCCTATGACTGACACAATTCGCATTGCAACCAGAGATTTGTTAAGACGCTTCAGCAGTTCTGTGGTGTGCTCCTCCCAGTTGAATTTATTGTCAAGCTGTAATTCCAAGAATTTAACACTGTCAACTTCTTCTATCTGCTTGTCACTGTATGTTAGGCATGTACTCATGCGACACCCCTTACAAGTTCTGAACTACATGTAGTGTATTTTTTCAAAGTTTAGTGACAAAGAATTGGCTAGCTACCAGTGATGAATGTCCACAAATATTATTATGCGATTGTGACTTTGGTCAATGCTACAGAATCTGCAATGAGCTGACGAAAGAAATGTTTCATCTGGTGACGACTTATCAGGTGTGGAAACACCATGCAGAACTTCATCTTCACCAGCTTGTGGCGTCAGCTGTCACATCATTACCAGGTGCACGTCAAAAAATGAAGTAAGTTAATATTTAAGAATCTTCAAACTGTTGTTTACTAAAAAAGTTCTAATGAATTAATAGGGTTCACGCCAAATGTAGAATCTTCAAACCTATTTAGCTGTCCTGCAGTCCTTTATTGAACAGGATTTTATAAAAACTGAAAAGTTATAAGATTTTTAAAAATATTTATCAAACTTGCATTAACTGAACAACTGTGAAATTTTAAAAAATTCATTACTCACATTATTAGCGCTCAAACAAAAACGGGGAAGTCACAAAGTCCCATAACACAGATGTGAATCGAAATTTTTGATCCATTATAATTTGTTGTCAACAGTAAAATTGCCATTAAGCAGCAGCAGGTGAATGTCAAACTGAACTCCTTGATGATGAGCCTAAGAGTAAAAAATAATTATGGGCACAAAAATATATGGCTTAAGTGTTTAAAAAGGTTTAACCATGTTTGTGGTATGTAATGTCTGTGGGCTCTATGAAAGGAAATAACTGCAGTCTTTTATAAGAACTGCTGCAGTTAAGAATCACTTACCACTGAGCAAATGTGAAAAAAACGAATGTCCGTTCATGTCACTACTAAGAGACTGGTAATTGGTATTGGTGTACTAAAAGCTCACAATGTGGAACATTCATCCCCCTTTTAATAACATTTGCTTAATGGTGAGTGATTCTTAAATGCATCAGTGCTTTTTGTAGGTTGCTATTATTTAGTTTCGTAGAAACCACAGATATTACATACTGCAGTGTTGGAGTTTTTTTATATACTTTAGCAATAAATTTTAATGCCTGTTGTTATTTTTTACACTAGGTCTTATCACCGCAAATGTTCAGGTTAATATTCACCTACCTGCACTTAATGACAATTTCACCATTGACAACAACCCATAATGGATCAACATTTTCCATTTTCAACTGAACTATGGGACATTTGAGCAGTCACAGTACAAGGGATTGATTTCATGGTTGTGAGCAGTAGCCAATACTGTATGGCACCTCCAGCTGGCTTTCACCTTCAAGCATCTGCTGAAAGTCATCACGTGTCCATCACTTGCAGAAATGATGTCATCAGTGAGATTGATATGTGCACATGTGATGTCATCAATGAGCATGAATTTATGACCTCATCAAGATAGTGGATGGCGAGAAATTTAAAAAATAAGGATGGGAGATGGCAGGAAACATAGAAGATAGATAAAATAGACTGCACATGATGTCATTATACTGAAAACAATATCTATGTCTCTTGCTACAGAGCTGGTAGTTGAGTTACACTCATTGCATGCTAAGTGAAGAGGAGCTGACAGTTACATTTTTTAACATTTATAACAGAAATTAAGTTTTGATTTTAATAAAAAAAATGAACTGTTGTATTATGATTATACATATACCATATTAACACAGTTAATGTATCCAGAATGAGATTTTCACTCTGCAGCGGAGTGTGCGCTGATATGAAACTTCCTGGCAGATTAAAACTGGCAGAAGTAAAGCTGTGAGACCAGGCGTGAGTCGTGCATCGGTAGCTCAGTTGGTAGAGCACTTGCCCGCGAAAGGCAAAGGTCCCGAGTTCGAGTCTCGGTCGGGCACACAGTTTTAATCTGCCAGGAAGTTTCATAACAGTTAATGTAATTTCTCGAAAATTCCTAATGTGATGGTTGTCGTTTTTACATGTGTCCCAGTAAAACGTATTGATAGAATTTTTTTAAAGTGACAGAATTACAGTTCTTCAGTGAATACCTGTTTTAATTGCACTTTGACTCTCTTATTTCAATGTTCTCAGAGAAGTAGAAGACAAAATATAAATTTGGGAGCCAGCATTACTTTTATGATGATTCCTCAATAATAGTTGCGAAATGTTTACATGTTTTTATAAGAAATGAAATGTTTCTCTCCATAACATGTAGTTTTTACACAAAAATAAGCGTTCATATATTATGACTTTTGATACATACAGTGATGTATGTTAGATGTAAAACAAGTAAATTATTGGCTGTTTATATTAAGAGCTTCTGCTGGGAGTATGTATGTACATTACTGGTGGTCTGCTCAACACGATGAATCGGTTTTATAGGTCTAACTAACTCCCTATATTTATCCTAAGCTCTGTAGGAGACTATTGCAAGCAGATCTGCACCAGAAATTATTTTCTTAATGACATAAAAACTCAGTCAAGACACCTGTATGTGTTTGTCAGTGCTATGAGAAATTGTTTGGGAGGGGGGTGGGGGGTGGGGGTGGAATAACAATCCTTCAGTCTGGCTGTTTGAAGCTACTTACAAGAGACTTAGCGCAAATTCAGGTTGTTGCACCTGCTAATGGTATTTCCTCTGCCACTGATGCTACCACAATTCAATGACACTACATTCTAATATTTCACGTTCAGATGGCTTGAAAAGAAAGAAACAGAGGTATTTTTGTCTTTTGTATCCAATGATGACGTTTATCTGTCCAAAATAAGTGACAGCCTATTAAAACGAACATCGATTTTTAATATGAAAAACCATTTGAGGGAAGAAGTTATGTCTGCTTTGCAGAACACGTGGAATGATTATTTTCCTGCAGCTGAATGGACATGTTTCAAATAGTTCTCCCCTTGACAATCAGATTCACAAGTTGAAAAAACTTTGCTTGTGTATATTTTAAAATGAGGCTGTATCATGAAGCAAAACTCCACAGTAAGGCAGTAAATTAATCTTGTATTATAAGCTTCCATATAAAAATAGTCTCGTCTAAAAACCACTGACCATATGTTTGTTTTAAAATATATTTATGTATACAGCATGGTCAGAAACAATCTGAAAAGCTTGATAGTTTACTGTGTAGTTTGTGCTGAAAAATAATTGCTAAAAAAAGACTTTGAATGTTGTGCCACTTCTAAGTTAATTAGCACTGACGTTAGCCAATCAGCCACTGTCCATGCAATAAGCGACCTGCCATACGCCATTAGTATCAGTTACTCTCATTACTTGGATGATAGCACGTAAGACTACTCAGCCTTTGGTTCAGGTCTGATCCTTACTACTGTCCCAAGAGTAGTTTTTGTATTGTTCTCTGGTTTTGTTTTAGAAAACCAAATAAAGACGCATTTGATGACACTGTCTCTGACAGGCCACTTGAATTTTCGTGCTCAATGGGCTCGGTTTCAAAGAAAATTATTTTTAATTCGCAAGCTCCTAATCCAAGCATGGTTTACCTTCTCATTGTGGAGTCTTGCTTCAAGATACAGCCTTATTTTGAAAGGTATATGAGTACAGCATATTTCCAATTGGTGAATCTGATTGTCAAGGGGAGGACTGTTTGAAACATGTTCATTCAGCTTAAGGAAAATAATCATTCCACATGTCCTGCAAAGCAGACATAACTAATTCCTTCAAAAGATTTTTCATGTTAAAAATCGGTGTTTCTTTTAATACGCTAATGCTCATTTTGCACAGATAAGCAACATCACTGGATGAAATAGACAAGAAATCTTTGTTTTTTCTGTTCAAACTATTTGAACTTGAAACATTAGAATGTAGTCCATTTGGCAAACGTTTTATTCACTATTCGGTTTCTTGAGCACAAATCTAGCTACATATTTCACTATATCAATCACAAACGATGGAAGAAGCTGGTTGAGGTATGTAATCATGCTCACTGTTTATAATGCCACCCCTGAAACAGATGATAAGTCATTACTGTTGATGTCCTTATTTTCTTGACTACTATGTGTTACACTAAGAACTGTGGTAGCATCGGTGGCAGAGCAAGTACCAATAAATAGTATTTTTAATAATCTGAATGTGCACCAAAAGTATCTTGTAAGCAGTTTCAAATAGTCAGACTGAAGGATTGTTATTCCACCCTCCTCCTACCCCACCCCAAACAATTTCCCACAGCGTGGTAAACGCTTACAGGTGGTCTTTGAGTTTTTATGTGAGCAAGAAAAATATTCTGGTGCAAGTCTGCTTGTAATAGCCTCCTACAGACCTTAGGTTAAATATGGGCTGTTAATTATACCTATAAAACGAGTTCACCTTGTTCAGTGCACCAGAAATCTACCCATCCCTGTATTTGCGTAATGTTATGCCCATGAGTCCACTAATGTTTTGTCCCCCTCCACAAAATTAAGTACAGTGGAACCTCGCTTAACGAGCACCTCTCATAATGCGCAATTTGCATAAGGAGCAAAACCAATTGTAAAAACATGAGTCGCTTAATGAGCGATGTTTCGCATAACGAGTGACGACGATTTAGTGTGATGTAACCAACTGTTCGCGCGCGGAGGGGGAAACGTTCAACAATATGAAGACCTTTCATTGTCGACAGTGGCATATGAACAATGTCTTTAGTACGTACTGCAGTCTGAGTTTACCGCTCTTTCTGCTACCATCGTAGTGCAGCTTGTGGTCACACACTTTTGTAAACTTGTGTTTATATAGTATTTTTTCTTTGCGCAAATTTTAATAACCTCCGTTGAAATTTCCCAGAAGATAAAACTGCAGAAAGACGACCATAGCAGAAAGAAAATGAACTTAGAAATGAAACGTAAAATCATTGAAAAACGAGAACGTGGTGAGAGCGCTGCTGATTTAGCTTGTATTCACAATCGGTCTACATCACCTGTTTGCACTATCCTCAGAACAAGGACAAAGTTAAGGAGATATATGCTTCAAAAGGGAATGACAAGAATATCTAAACAACAGTTTCGTATTCTGGACGATGTTGGAAGGTTGCTCCTTATATGGATAAATGAAGAGCGATTGCAAGGCAACACTATTAATGGCAACATTATTTGTGAGAAGGTGAGGATGATTTTCGCCGACTTCGTTAAGAAGAGTCCTGGATCATCAGCGACCAAAGAAGTGTTTAAGAGAAACCTTGTGTGATTCGAGAAGTTTAAGAAAAGAACCAGCATCCACAGTGTTGTCAGGCACGGCGAAGCAGCCAGCTCTGACACAAAGTCAGCTGAGAACTTTTTCAGCAGCTTCATGATGCTCGTAGATTTGAGGGTGATCTGCCGCAACAGGTTTTTAATTGTGACGAGACGGGTCTATCCTGGAAAAAGACGCCGAAGAGCACCTTTACAACAGCAGAGTATACATTACCAGATCACAAACCAATGAAAGACCATCTCACATTGCTATTCTGTTCCAGCGTAAACGGCGATTTGAAATTCAAACCCCTGCATGTTTACCATTGAGAGACCACACGAGCCTTCCAGAAGTGTAAAGTCCAGAGGAGCAGGTTAAATGTGATGTGAAAGTCTAATAACAAGGCTTGGTTGACACAAGATCGTTTTTGTGATTGTATCAATTAAGTGTCTGGTCCTTCAGGGAAAATATATTTGCTTGAAATGAATCTGCCACTCCATGTCTTTCTTGTTATGGACAACGCTCCTGCCATTCTCCAGACCTACAAGAACCCCTCCTTGAGCACTTTCAATTCATCAAGATCCGATTTCTGCCTATCAACACCACTTCGTTGCTCCAGCCTATGGACCAGCAGATTATATCTAACTTTAAGAAGCTCTACACTAAAGCACTCTTTGAGCATTGCTTTGAGTTGACCAAAGCTACCAATCTCACTCTCAGAGAGTTCTAGAAATATCACTTCAACATCGTTGCCTGCGTCAAGATGATCGAAAAGGCGTGGGAAGAGGTTACCAAGAGAATTCTCACATCTGCTTGGAGGAAGCTTTGGCCAGAGTGTGTAGCTGAATGTGACTCAGAGGCATTTGAGCCAGTACCTGTGGAGCCTGTAGCCAACGAGATTGTGTCTGTGGCCAAGAGCATGGGACTAGAAGCTGGTAACAACGATAACGATGATCTTGTGGAAGATCACAGCCAAGAAATGATCATCGAAGAGCTTATGGAGTTGCAGTGTGTTTCACAGCAGGAAGTTGCGGAGAGTAATTTTTCAGAGGAGTGGGTGGAGGCGGTAGCAGCAAAGCAGCAATCTTCTGGTGCGATAAGAGAAATGCTGAAAGCATGGGGATCGGTTACATTGCACATTGAAAATCATCCCCCCAATAAAGTACTGGAGAGTTTTCGCCAGGTGTTGAAGCATCAGCAGAAATAAATGACTATAGATAGATTCCTAGTAAAAAAGAATTACTTATGTAGTGTGACTAATAAAGTACATAATACTGTATGTATAATTTTCTTTGAATAAATGGCATGAATAAAATAAAACTTTAAGTACTTTTTCTGCATGGAATTAATTATCATATTTTACATTAATTTATATGGGATAAATTGTTTGGCTTAATGAGTCTTTTGGACTATGAGTAAGGATCTCGAACGAATTATGCTCGCTGTGTGAGGTCCCACTGTAATTCTGAAAAAAAAAAAAAATTAGCAGCAAAATTGTAAACAGGTTATTTAAAAAAGGTATATATTATTTAAAGAAGAAGACTTTGAAAAAGGAAAATATTGAATGGAATTATGGTGACTAACCTTGAGTTCAGACTGGTTGCAGGGCGACCAAAATTCAGGTTGGAGGCGCCAAACATGCACTATTATTAACCATACACACATACACGCCAATGATAGCTCAGTAGAAACAACAAAAGGATTACTGTATCAACAAAGAATGTCAGTAGTTCAATGGCTCCATTCTTGCCTTGTTATCAGCAAACACATTTATCACTTTCTGAAAGTCTAGTTTCACAGTCAGGTTGTTTTCTGTTGCTAGTGCACGAAGGTAATTCAAATGTTCCAGAATCTCAGATGCATGCAAGTATTTCTTAACCCTCCCAAGAACTGAGAAGAATCATTCACCAGAGAACTTCGTTGCTTGTGTGCTCAAATAAATTTGAAGAGCGATTCGGATGTTTGGATAAACGGAGAAATATTTCTCTCATAGCATATTATTTAAGACGGGCAAAGAAGGACCGTTCTCATATCCAGAACTCGAAAGGAAGCTTTTGAGATGGACACATTCTGTTTCAAAACACTCCTCTATATCCCCTGAGTAAACATAATGCAACTTCAATGCTAGTTAACTTGTGAGTGGAGCAACATCTTATTAATTATCTATACATTCTTTCAGCGTTTTTCTTATCAGTAAAGAATTTGATGAAATGAAGCTGATTCGAAAAAAAAACTGTTAAGTAGTAAAGTAATAAGAAATCTCCACAGTGCAAAGATATAAGTTTTGGATAAATGCTGTTTTCTGTGACACTGATATTGATAAGTTAAGTGCTTGAATTATTTCCATCAGTTCTTTCATTTTTCTGTTGTTTTCATTGCTGACCTAAGGAATATTAATTAACTCAATTATTAATTGAAATTTGTTGGGCACCGATAATATTACGCAATGAAGTATTAAGTGAGAATATACTTTACATGGATTTTAACAGATCTGATATGAGGTTCTCCAGAAACTGCTCCAGTTCAGTTCAGTCAGCTTAAAAATTATTTTGTGATACAGAAATCTCGAAAACTGATATTCTGAATTACATAATCAACCTAGTAAAAGTATAATGTGTTAGTTCCTCAATTATCAGCAATAGAATTTAACAAAGGTACGGAGATGCTAAAGAAGTTATGGTGACCACATCTCCAGTGAAATGACTGTTGACAAACTTCTTTGAGGTGTATTTATGGCTTCTTCAACATGTGTTAAGTGTATACTCGTATGTACCTGTGTTCCTCGCAATTGTTTTAATGATTAATAAATTATTTGGTGTGCTCTATGGCAGAGTTGTTCGTTTGTAGTTGAGTTAACTCAGAAATTCCTCACATTATCTCCTGTGTGGGTGACCATCAACTAGAACATGGGTAAACCAGTGACAACAGGGTCAGATCAATCACAGTTGCATCCTACTTTGGAACTGTTCACAGCGTCAATCAAGCAGGAACATATACTAATTTCTACGCCAATGGCTTCTAATTCGACCACAGCTGAGCAAATAAGCCGTTACGCCAATCTGGACCTGCATCATGCTTCGTCTCCGCTACTACATTGGTAATGTGAAACGGCAGCCATTTTGGTGGACAAGCTGTGAACTGTGGTTTGTTCAAGTGGAAGCAATATTCTACAAACATCAAGTGCGCTGAGACTTTGACAAATACATGTTAGGGTTAATGCAACTAGACTCTAAACACATCGAAAATGTGGAGCATGTGCCACATGAAGCATGGCCCACTAGTATCCGTACCAGCTGGCTATGCATGAACAATCATATGCCGACCTGAGACATGAACGTTTAAAAATATACTCTCATCCCAGACATGTGTGCATCTGCAGCCTTCATA
The DNA here is from genome assembly GCF_023898315.1 of Schistocerca nitens. Taxonomy (NCBI): domain Eukaryota; kingdom Metazoa; phylum Arthropoda; class Insecta; order Orthoptera; family Acrididae; genus Schistocerca; species Schistocerca nitens. The sequence goes on from NC_064616.1 coordinate 39,614,617, forward strand.
ACTGCTATAGGAATTATGTTCATTTGCACGCAAGGACTTGTTGACTCAAAATGCTTTATGCGTTATGTGGCTCAACAAGCTTCCCGCGAAGTTATTCCCTGTGTTAGCTGCTGAAACCAATCTACAATTCGCAGATTCATCTAAGAAGGCGGGCACTATGGCTATTTATTTTGAAGACAGTTTCTGTTGTGATCAGTTATCGTGTGCATCCAAGAGCGGCCCCTGATCGTGCATTCCCTGCAATGTAACGACAAGCAGACCTGTAATGCGCATGATTATGCTGAAGAAAGTTAGCTCTGAGGCGTATTGCGCCACAACATGCACACAACAAAATGTGATACCTGTGCTGAAATTCAACATCAGTTCGCATCCCACAACAAATATCTAGGACGCAAAAAGCAAATTTCAGCAGTAACACAAGTGACTCTTCAATTTGATGTTGGCTTCACAAAAATTTTGCGCTAACGCGAAAAAATGGATGCCAAAAGACGAGTGATTAGCGTTAGTGAACATTCCCACTCGCCATTCAAACGAAATATGCCCTAACACAACCAGTGCCTTGCATTGTAGCAATGCGATGGTCGTAGTGCTACAACATTCCAGAAGGCTGTTTATCATGGACAGGAACACTGGTTACAAATTTCTAATCGACACTGGCTCGGAAATTAGTGTTTTCCCGTGGCACCTGTACTCCGAACCGACTTGAGCCACACACCATGCGTTGATACCAGCATCAGCATGTATGGGGAACGTGAAATTGCACTACATTTCTGCCCTTCCTTCTGATCATCATGGAAGTTCATTCTTGCTTATGGTAGTGGACTGATCTTGGAGCTTTTTTTCCACTTTTTTTACAAGGTGATGCCGGACTTAAATCAGTAGTTGTGTAGTGAGAGTGCACACTAACAATTTTCCATCTGTCTCGTCGCCTTGGCCAGTTCGTGACGAGTGTGGTGAGCTCACTTTGCCTCATACGAAGATCTCTGCGGCTTCGTGCACTAAACGCGAATAGTCCACGTGTCCGAAATGCGAGAAGCAACCCATTCCTTCCACTACTGCATCCTTGACAAGCAGTGAACTCTATGGCATCTCCAGCATCATTGTTGGTGCTCAATTATTGCTTGAATTTCCCACTCTGAAGACTCTGCCAAAGCACATGAAGGACGTTCGCACACCACACAGCATCACATCAAAACAACTCTTGGATTGGCTATCTTCTCCTGTACAAGTCGTCTACTGCCACGTCAGTTCAAAGAAGGACAATAGGCAATGAACAAAATGTGATTAGAGGACATCATATCCATGTCCGACAGTGATGGGGTGTCGCCGTTCTAGGTTGCAAAAAAGAAAGATAATACATGGAGGCTATGTGACGACTATCGAGTTATAAACGCTCGTACCGTACCAGACAGTTACCCTTCCCCCCATACTGCAGACTTCAACTACACACTTTGTGATGCATCTGTATTCAGCGTAGTTGATTGTTCCAAGGCCTTCTCCCAAATTCCTATAGCCAAAAAGTATATCAGAAAAACGGCCATCATAACACCGTTTGGACTATACCACTACAACTTTATGCCCAATGGATTACGTAACAAAACATAAACATGGCAAAGATTTATACATGGTATTTTACACTATCTCTCATTCGTCTTCTGCTATGTCAATGACATTTTGATCTTTTCCAAATCCCTGCAAGATCATTTCAACATCTTCATCAGTTCTTTCTTGAGGATTATAGTATTTTCATCAATCCCGAGAAGTGTGTGTTCGCAGAACCTAAAGTTTCCTTTTTGGGGGTACAAGGTTTTCCGGTCTGGCCTAGCTCCACTTCAGGAAAGGTTTCTGCCATTTAAGATATGCTACTCCCCAAATCATACAAAGAACTCCTATAATTCATCGGAATGATAACTTATTATCGTCGTCATCTACTGAACGTAGTAGTGACACAACAGCATTTTGATCGACTCTTTCCACATCCCAGAAGAACATCATTCTTGATGGCATTTTGTCGCAGATCAATTTTTTTGCTTTGTCCTAGAAGCAGAATTAATGATCTTCATAAATGCTTAGAGAAGTCTTGTTTCACACCCTAAATATTACGCAAACTGACGCAAAATATCAACTGTGAAAGGAGACGATATCAAAATCCTGGAAATATCTGCAAGGATATTCCTATGAGTTGAAAGTTACGATGTATGACGGTCCTTATATTTAAAAGTCGATAAATGACAAAGATTTTGAGATGGCAGAATGTTAATATCTAACTCAAAACAGAATTTTTCTCTATAATCAACCTTATCTAACACACTATGCTTCCTTAATACTGCTTCGCTATCTGTATTAGATTAAGCAAAAACCATAAAATATAAACGCTTATTTTGTGTAAAAGCTGGGCATTATGGATAGGAACGGATTTAATTTCTTGTTGTTTGTTGCTGTGGTCTTCAGTCCTGAGACTGGTTTGATGCAGCTCTCCATGCTACTCTATACTGTGCAAGCTTCTTCATCACTCAGTACCTACTGCAACCTACATCCTTTTGAATCTGCTTAAGTGTATTCATCTCTTGGTCTCCCTCTACGATTTTTACCTTCCACACTGCCCTCCAATACTAAATTGGTGATCCCTTGATGCCTCAGAACATGTCCTACCAAGCGATCCCTTCTTCTAGTGAAGTTGTGCCACAAACTTCTTCCCAGTCCTATTCAATACCTCCTCATTAGTTATGTGATCTACCCATCTAATCTTCAGCATTCTTCTGTAGCACCACATTTCGAAAGCTTCTATTCTCTTCTTGTCCAAACTATTTACCGTCCATGTTTCACTTCCGTACATAGCCACACTCCATACAAATACTTTCAGAAATTACTTCCTGACACTTAAATCAATATTCGATGTTAACAAATTTCTCTTCTTCAGAAACGCTTTCCTTGCCATTGCCAGTCTACATTTTATATCCTCTCTACTTCGCCCATCATCAGTTATTTTGCTCCCCAAATAGCAAAACTCCTTTACTAATTTAAGTGTCTCATTTCCTAATCTAATTCCCTCAGCATCACCCGACTTAATTCGACTACATTCCATTATCCTCGTTTTGCTTCTGTTGATGTTCATCTTATATCCTCCTTTCAAGACACTATCCATTCCGTTCAACTGCTCTTCCAAGTCCTTTGCTGTCTCTGACAGAATTACAATTTCATCGGCAAACCTCAAAGTTTTTATTACTTCTCCATGGATTTTAATATCTACTCCAAATTTTTCTTTTGTTTCCTTCACTGCTTGGTCAATATAAAGATTGAATAACATCGGGGATAGGCTACAGCCCTGTCTCACTCCTTTCCCAACCACTGCTTCCCTTTCATGTCCCTCGACTCTTAGATCTGCCATCTGGTTTCTGTACAAATTGTAAATAGCCTTTCGCTCCCTGTATTTTACCCCTGCCACCCTCATAATTTGAAAGAGAGTATTCCAGTCAATATTGTCAAACGCTTTCTCTATGTCGACAAATGCTAGAAACGTATGTTTGCCTTTCCTTAATCTAGCTTCTAAGATAAGTCGTAGGGTGAGTATTGCCTCACGTGTTCCAATATTTATACAGAATCCAAACTGATCTTCGCCGAGGTCGGCTTCACTAGTTTTTCCATTCGTCTGTAAAGAATTCTCGTTAGTATTTTGCAGCTGTGGCTTATTAAACTGATTGTTCGGTAATTTTCACATCTGTCAATGCCTGCTTTCTTTGGGATTGGAATTATTATATTCTTCTTGAAGTCTGAGGGTATTTCGCCTGTCTCATACATCTCGCGAACCTGATGGTAGAGTTTCGTCAGGACTGGCTCTCCCAAGGCCGTCAGTAGTTCTAATGGAATGTTGTCTACTCCCAGGGCTTTGTTTCGACTCAGATCTTTCAGTGCTCTGTCAAACTCTTCACGCAGTATTATATCTCCCATTTCATCTTCATCCTCTTCCATTTCTGTAATATTGTCCTCAAGTACATCGCCCTTGTATAGACCCTCTATATACTCCTTCCACCTTTCTGCTTTCCCTTCTTTGCTTAGAACTGGGTTGCCATCGGAGCTCCTGATATTCATTCAAGTGGTTCTCTTTTCTCCAGAGGTCTCTTTAATTTTCCTGTAGGCAGTATCTATCTTACCCCTAGTGAGATAAGCGTCTACATCCTTACATTTGTCCTCTAGCCATGCCAGCTTAGCCATTTTGCACTTCCTGTCAATCCCATTTTTGAGACTTTTGTATTCCTTTTTGCCTGCTTCATTTACTGCATTTTTATATTTTCTCCTTTCATCAATTAAATTCAATATTTCTTCTGTTACCCAAGGAGTTCTACTAGCCCTGGTCTTTTTACCTACTTGATCCTCTGCTGCCTGCACTACTTCATCCCTGAAAGGTACCCATTCTTCTTCTACTGCATTTCTTTCCCCCATTCCTGTCAATTTTTCCGTTATGCTCTCCCTGAAACTCTGTATAACCTCTGGTTTAGTCAGTTTATCCAGGTCCCACCTCCTTAAATTCCCACCTTTTTGCAGTTTCTTCAGTTTTAATCTACAGTTCATAACCAATAGATTGTGGTCAGAGTCCACATCTGCCCCTGGAAATGTCTTACAATTTAAAACCTGGTTCCTAAATCTCTGTCTTACCATTATATAATCTATCTGAAACCTGTCAGCATCTCCAGGGTTCTTCCATGTATACAATCTTCTTTCATGATTCTTGAACCAAGTGTTAGCTATGACTAAGTTGTGCTCTGTGCAAAATTCTACCAGGCGGCTTCCTCTTTCATTTCTTAGCCCCAATCCATTTTCAACCTACTACGTTTCCTTCTCTCCCTTTTCCTACTACCGAATTCCAGTCACCCATCACTATTAAATTTTCGTCTCCCTTCACTATCTGAATAATTTCTTTGATTTCATCATACATTTCTTCAATTTCTTCGTCATCTGCAGAGCTAGTTGACATATAAACTTGTACTACTGTAGTAGGCGTGGGCTTCATGTCTATCTTGGCCACAATAATGCGTTCACTATGCTGTTTGTAGTAGCTTACCCGCACTCCTATTTTCCTATTCATTATTAAAGCTACCCCTGCATTACCCCAATTTGATTTTGTATTTATGATCCTGTATTCGCCTGACCAAAACTCTTGTTCCTCCTGCCACCAAACTTCACTAATTCCACTATATCTAACTTTAACCTATTCATTTCCCTTTTTAAATTTTCTAACCTACCTGCCCGATTAAGGGATCTGACATTCCACGCTCCGATCCGTAGAACGCCAGTTTTCTTTTTCCTTATAACGACGTCCTCTTGAGTAGTCCCCGCCCGGAGATCCGAATGGGGGACTATTTTACCTCCGGAATATTTTACCCAAGAGGACGCCATCATCATTTAACCATACAGTAAAGCTGCATGCCCTCGGGAAAAATTACGGCTGTAGTTTCCCCTTGCTTTCAGTCGTTCACAGTACCAGCACAGCAAGGCCGTTTTGGCTGATGTTACAAAGCCAGATCAGTCAATCATCCAGACTGTTGCCCCTGCAACTACTGAAAAGGCTGCTGCCCCTCTTCAGGAACCACACGTTTGTCTGGCCTCTCAACAGATACCCCTCCGTTGTGGTTGCACCTACGGTACAGCCATCTGTATCGCTGAGGCACGCAAGCCTCCCCACCAACGGCAAGGTCCATGGTTCACAGGGGGGTTTAATTTCTTATAAAACCATAATAAAACATTTCACAAGTGTTTTTGGGGGATCGTTAGAAAAGTAATGCTGCCTGCCAAATCGATATTTTGTCTTCTACTCCTGTGGAAGTGGTGAACTAAAGGATGCAGAATGCAACAAAAGCAGGTATTCAGTGAAGAGTTGTAAATCTGTTACTTGTAAAGAGAATTGTCAATTTGTTTCATCTGGCCACATGTAAAAAGCACTGAGATAGTACTTTTACTCATTTTGGAGAAATCAGCTAAACTGTACTACTACATGGGTAATGGTAACACTCAAATTCGTCCATTTGTTAAAATCAGAGCTCGATTTCAACTATAAATGAGAAAAAGTGTAAATGTAAGCTTCACTTTGTATAGTACATAATGACAGAAAGTCAGCTACTTGCCCTGCATCATATCATTTAGATATTGTTTCCAAAACTTAAAACATTAGAATGTAGGTGTGTACAGTCTGTGATATCTGTGGCCATTAGCAGGAGATTTAAATGGTGGATGGCAGGAAGTTTAAATGTCGAAGATGATGAATGGTCAGAAATTTAAAAATATACAAGATGATGGTAGGTAGGGCATTTAAAAATCAAAGATAGCGATGTCAGTAAACTTTAAAAATACAAGTTGACACTGATGGAAAATATTTTTCAATCAGTCAGAGTGTGAGAGGATGCTGATGGGAAAGTTATTACAGCCAATTAATACGTTTTTGCGAAACCCTACAATGTTCAGAAGTGTCCAATTCAATTATATTACAGTATTTCCCACAGTACTACGTATTTATAATAAAGAAACGTGAGCATGCACACACACACACACACACACACACACACACACACACACACACACACATACACACACACACACACAACTGAATTTTGTGCTATGTGCAAAAGTAGTCTCTCTAATAGTATTTCCAATGTCACAACGTACGTAAGCAGCTTAAACAAACTTTATTAACATTCGACATCTTTATTCTTCATGTCTACATATATGCAGTCCTCACCCACTAGAGAGATCTGAATTGTACCACAATACATGGCAGTGTGTAACATAGCTATGTCAGTGTGTGAGAAACAGCATGCTGTAATCGAATTTCGAATTCGAAATGTTTGTCCGCACATGGTGCTCTCTCTCCTTCCCTGTGGTAATCCCAGATCACCCACAAACACTGTGACATCTTCAACAATCTGACATTTTGGGTTCATTGTCACTGATCATCCTCCATACAGCCATGACTTGGCCCCATCCAATATTCATCTGTTTCCAACATTAAATGAACGCCTTTGAGGACTACTAGTTGATAGTGATGAAGTTCTGCATGCAGAGGTGAGGTTGTGACTCCATCGAAAAAGTCAAATATTCTACAGTGACAGTATCACCAAACTGATCTCTTGTTGGGAGAAATTTGTTTATCGTCAGGGTGACTATGTAGAGAAAGAAATACGGTAACATGAGGAATAAAGATGTGGAATGCTAATAATGTTTGTTTTATTCAAAAAGCTGTAAGTATTTTCGGATAAAAAAATTTGGAGTCATTATTTTTCAACAAGCACTGATAAAATTCTGGCTCATCAATAACAGAAAAAAAATTACATTATGGTATAACTTTATAAGTTGCAATAAATCATTTTCAACTTCAAAAACATATTTTCAAAATCAGAACTATGTAAACTTCTAAAATCTGGCTCATCAGTAAACTGCTCTGTTTTATTTAACTAAAATGAGTAACTTACATTTTCAGGAAAAATTCCCAACACAAAAAAATTAATGTAGAGTAATGATATTTCAGAAACGCATTTGACGAGGTAACATATTCAAGTGATTAACTTTGCAGAATCGCCTGTTAATGTAAGCACAAGATAAGCCACTGCAAATGTGAAATGCTGGTACGTTAATAGCTGGTGTAACAGCCAGAATGTTGAATGCAAGCATGCTAACGTGCATGCACTGTATTGTAGAGGTTCAGATATCAGTTCATGGGATGGAGTTGCATACCTGTTGCACTGGGTCAGTTATTAGAGGGAATTGTCATCCAATAATGTCCCATATAAAAGATTGAATCACCAGATCGATGTACTTCTTTGCAATCAGGATGAGTGGGATAACCACGAGAATTGTCCTGCTGTAATATGAATATGCGCCATAACCAAAAATCCAGGTGTGGGTCTGGGGTGTCTAGCATGCAGACAGGTTGGTTGCAGGACCTCACCTGGGCTACTTCAAATCAACTCACGGCCATCATTGGCTCCAAGGCAGAACCAGCTTTCATCAGAAAACACGGTAGACTTCCACCCCGTCTTACAATGAGCTCTTGCTTGATACCACTTAATTCGCAAATAGCGGTGGTTTGGGGTCAGTGGAATGCTCACTACAGGGCATCTGGCTTGGAGTGGTCCTTGACGTAACCGATTTCTAACAATTTGTTGTGTTACTGTGGTGCTTACTGCTGCTCAAATTGCTACTGTAAATGCATTATGATGCACGAAAGCCATACACCAAACGTGATGGTCTTCCCTTCTGGTAGTGCCACATGGATGTCTGGATCCCAATCTTCTTGTGACCATACATTCTTGTGACCACTGCTGCCAGCAACCATGTACAGTGGTTACATTCCTGCCAGTTACTTCTGCAATATCGCAGAAGGAATATCCAGTATCTCGCTGCCCTCTTAAATGACCTTGTTCAAACTCAGTGACGTGTTGATAATTGCGTTTTTGTCACCTAAAAGGCATTCTTGACTAACATTAAATCACCATGTCCAATCTCAGAGGCAACTTACGCTCATCGCCGTTACAGCGTGTATTTAAAGTAGACCTGATTTGCATCCTCGTAGGGATGCTACTGCCGCTCCTCTTATGCGACTGATGTGAAATTTTAATAATCATATTTCAGATGTACAAACATGTATACCAACTTTCATAGGTGTCACACAACTCCTTCTTGGTATTGTGATTCTTTTTCTGTCAGTGCATATCAAATACTTTGCGTGTTCATCAATAAATGATCGAGGTATAAACATTATAACATATTACAGAGAGGACTGGGAGGAAAAAATCAAAGAAAATGTACTCTAGATATAAAATTTATTTAGATTTTCACACAATAAACCACATTTAATATTTTTTTACAATTTTAGACAGACATTAAAATCACAGTTGACTTTGACTTGCAGCACAAATCATTTGTCATTCTTATGTTCTCACACAATGGAAACATATGAATTTAATAAACAATCTTATGCATTTTCAACACTTTTCAAAATATCAGCTATTGCAAACAGTAGGTTGTTACAATGAAAGTATATGTGTGAAACATCTCTATGGGAAACCAAGTTTTAACAGCTGCCTCTGCCTTAGCAAAATTGAACAACACTGAATTGCATTTAATGGACAGTCACATCTTCAGATACACTGTAGCTTCAAGTGTATTAACATGATCACCTACAGCTTCTTCATGTGCAGGAGGAAAGTCACATTTCCTTCCTGAGTTCAGGTCTGATTCATTTCCAGTCTATAATCCTACAGGACACTAAAATACACTCCTGGAAATGGAAAAAAGAACACATTGACACCGGTGTGTCAGACCCACCATACTTGCTCCGGACACTGCGAGAGGGCTGTACAAGCAATGATCACACGCACGGCACAGCGGACACACCAGGAACCGCGGTGTTGGCCGTCGAATGGCGCTAGGTGCGCAGCATTTGTGCACCGCCGCCGTCAGTGTCAGCCAGTTTGCCGTGGCATACGGAGCTCCATCGCAGTCTTTAACACTGGTAGCATGCCGCGACAGCATGGACGTGAACCGTATGTGCAGTTGACGGACTTTGAGCGCGGGCGTATAGTGGGCATGCGGGAGGCCGGGTGGACGTACCGCCGAATTGCTCAACACGTGGGGCGTGAGGTCTCCACAGTACATCGATGTTGTCGCCAGTGGTCGGCGGAAGGTGCACGTGCCCGTCGACATGGGACCGGACCGCAGCGACGCACGGATGCACGCCAAGACCGTAGGATCCTACGCAGTGCCGTAGGGGACCGCACCGCCACTTCCCAGCAAATTAGGGACACTGTTCCTCCTGGGGTATCGGCGAGGACCATTCGCAACCGTCTCCATGAAGCTGGGCTACGGTCCCGCACACCGTTCGGCCGTCTTCCGCTCACGCCCCAACATCGTGCAGCCCGCCTCCAGTGGTGTCGCGACAGGCGTGAATGGAGGGACGAATGGAGACGTGTCGTCTTCAGCGATGAGAGTCGCTTCTGCCTTGGTGCCAATGATGGTCGTATGCGTGTTTGGCGCCGTGCAGGTGAGCGCCACAATCAGGACTGCATACGACCGAGGCACACAGGGCCAACACCCGGCATCATGGTGTGGGGAGCGATCTCCTACACTGGCCGTACACCACTGGTGATCGTCGAGGGGACACTGAATAGTGCACGGTACATCCAAACCGTCATCGAACCCATCGTTCTACCATTCCTAGACCGGCAAGGGAACTTGCTGTTCCAACAGGACAATGCACGTCCGCATGTATCCCGTGCCACCCAACGTGCTCTAGAAGGTGTAAGTCAACTACCCTGGCCAGCAAGATCTCCGGATCTGTCCCCCATTGAGCATGTTTGGGACTGGATGAAGCGTCGTCTCACGCGGTCTGCACGTCCGGCACGAACGCTGGTCCAACTGAGGCGCCAGGTGGAAATGGCATGGCAAGCCGTTCCACAGGACTACATCCAGCATCTCTACGATCGTCTCCATGGGAGAATAGCAGCCTGCATTGCTGCGAAAGGTGGATATACACTGTACTAGTGCCGACATTGTGCATGCTCTGTTGCCTGTGTCTATGTGCCTGTGGTTCTGTCAGTGTGATCATGTGATGTATCTGACCCCAGGAATGTGTCAATAAAGTTTCCCCTTCCTGGGACAATGAATTCACGGTGTTCTTATTTCAATTTCCAGGAGTGTATATTTTAAATTTTTCAGCAGCATTTCTAATTGATTAAGCTTCAGTAATAGTGTGTTATGCATTTTTTCAGATCTTCTAAAGTCCGTTTAGCTTTGTCAGTCTTCTTTATAGATTCTTGAACCATCTGAAACATTAAAAAAAAAAAAATAGAAAATTGAATAGCATTGCGGTAGTACTTGTCAGTTTACAGGGTGACTGACATTACCCCTCTATCATGGTGACTACCATCATCCTGATTGTGTAGTTTTATTCAATATTTAAAATAATAATGTCCTTAAAATTCTTAATAAATAACTATGTGATACAAAGTAAACCTTACTTTGATTCTGTGTAATTATTAGTATGTCGGTAGGAGTAGTGAGACAGGTAATTAATTGCGACCTGTACTATCGTCTTGCTTACAACAAACACACTATCTCGATCAACATACAAATAAAAACTGCCAAGATAGCGCACACTATGCCTCTTAAATGCTGCTGGACTATACACACAACCATCTGGATATCATGGTCAGAGTTGACAGTTCGTGTATTACAGTTTCATACGATGGTAATCATGCTTTTTAAACAGGAACACATAAACACAGGCAGTATCAAACGCAATAGTGAAAAAACTCACTCGAAAGAAAGTTTGCCAATATACAAAGATCAAAATAACACTATCAGAAAGGAAAAATAACACTGAAGGATATCATCCCTGAAAAAATTATTTCGAAGGTTTATAAATCACAAATTGGCTGTGTGTCACAGTCTCAAATTCATTTTCAAATGCACTTTGACATACTAGGACGTCATTTCACAATATTCCCACAAAAAGCCTCGTTCCCCCCGTCAGAGGTTCGAGTCTTCCCACAAAAAGTCCCGCTCCCCCCGTCGGAGGTTCGAGTCCTCCCTCTGGCATGAGTGTGTGTTTCGTCCTTAGCGTAAGTTAGGTTAAGTAAGATTAAGTAGTGTGTAAGCTTAGGGACCGATGACCTCAGCAGTTTGGTCTCATAAGACCCCACCACAAATTTCCAATTTTCCGCAAAAAAATATATTGACATGGGGACTCAGAAATATGAAAAGGTGCAGTAAAACACCCAAACAATTCGCAGTGACTCTCTTCTATATCGCATAAGATTAAAAAACTGTGACATCTGAGCTGTAACGCTAATCGCAAACAAGCAAAATGCCTTTGTTTTCCCTTAATGAAAAATAAAATGCTGCAACTTTCAATAAAGGTTTGTATTTCAGCAGTGATATTTTTGCATCGAGAATGCTCGAGTTGTATGTGGAAGACTGCACAAGACACACGCTCAGTGGTTGCTTCTAAACAGGAAAGGTGAGAAACAGCTCAAGTTGCACATGGTGACACACTTGTGAGATGCACATGCTGCTGACTGCTGCCGTGATGCCATAGACAGGCTGACAAGCTGTAATACAGCCTGTCAAGTTGAAAGTCTCTAAACTTTGCATCATACTCAAAAGTATCCGAATATATCTGTTGGATATTTTAATAATACATAACTATTTATCATAATTAATAATCATAAACTTAAATTGTTGATGTAGGTTAATTATACAGGGTGATTTTTTCCACCATGTACAAACTCTAGGTATTGATCGATGAGAGGATACAGAACAAAAATGGTCTAATGAACTAATGTCTGGAAATGTATAGTTTCCATTCTAGAGATCATTTATTTAATCATACATTGTTACAGAAACTGCAGTCTGATACGCACTGTAACATGCAGCCACAGTTACAGTACAGGGTCTCATGCAATCCATCAACCAGGGAAGACATGACTGAGTTGCGTCCGGACATTAATGGTGAAGTGGTGTGGAGCACCTTCATGTAGTAGCCACATAACCCTTCGAATCATCAGTGGCACTTCTTCCAGCAGGGGAGGCCAAGTCACGCACAAAAATGCTGATAGTTCTGGCCTGTTAGACAACATGACAGGAAGTCTGGTTCCAAAATACAGTCTCTGATTATCCCAGCCCACACATTCTGGCTGCACTCATGCTGATGATTCGCTGTCACCATAGAATGGGGATTCTGCATACTATCCCACAGGTGACTGTTATGAAAGTTGAAGATACCACTCCTCGAAAAGGTGGCCTCATATGCGAACAGGATAGATGCCACAGATCCTAAAATCGTGATTGCCTGCTGAAGAAACCAATGACAAAACTGCTCCCGACGTGGAAAGTTTGTCACCAGTAAGTGATAAGGGTAGTAACGGTTGTCATGAACAATATTCACCCGGTCGTCTAGCTTACCCTGTACTGGTGGGTCAACTGCCTGGTACTGACACAGTAGTCACCTTCCACAGTGTTACCACTTTTGCTTCAGGTCTGGTGTTCGAACATTTCGGGTACGTCGTTCATGATTTCCTGCTTCCTGAAACTACCCTATCTCAGACAAACGGCGAAACACTGTTGCAAACGTTGAATGCTATGGTTGTTGTCGGCAGGGGTAGGTCTCCTGATATAATCTGCTGCCCGCCACTCATTGCCATTTGTTTTTCCATAAGTAAGCACCATGTCTGCAAGCTCTTGATTCGAATATGGAACAATTGTGTGCACTGCTGTATCACATCCACTACAAGGTGACTCAAAAAAAGAAGTGAATTGGGCACAACATTACCAATTAATATGGTAGGAGAGGGTGCTAGGGCATGACGTAGGAGGAACAGTATCACCCTCTAGCAGGAAACCATGCTTCTGTTACTGTGTCTGCATGGTACAGCGTGTATTAGACAAGAGTCTCTGTAACAGAGTATGATTGAATATATGGTCTCTAGCATGGAAGCCAGGCATTTCTGGACATAAGTTTATTAGACCTATTTTGTTCTGTAGTCTCTCATTGTTCAAACCCTAGAGTTTGTACATGGTGGAAAAAAATCACCCTGTATAACATATGCTTGATGAAATAATGCTTGGTGTTTCTATAAACTATTTTGGAAAGTACTGGGTGGCTCATGATTCTCACCATTGCATTTCACTTGGTTTGGCATAATATGACACACGTGGCAGGCAGGCAGCAATACTAAACTTACTGACTGAGCGTTTTGAATGTTCTGATAAGTCTTGTCTTGCTGACATCCAGTCCATTTTACTCTTGGTTCTGCATAACATGACACACATCCTGATTAGTCAACAGTAATCCCAAAATCGCTGGCAGTGCGTTTTCACATGGTGGAACAACCCTCAAATTGTCCTGACTTGTCGAATAGGTAAAGTAAGATATTCTTGCAGATTGCTTCAATCTGCTTGTGCAGTCAGCGAGTGTTGACTCAGCTGGAAGGGTGTTTAAAATCTGGAGCAACCGCCCATTGCAAGTTATTGACGCTGAACCGTCATAGCTATTGATTAACGCTTTCTTGTTTCACATGTGTGCAACTCTCCAAAAAAACATAAGACTAACATACATATTACTATCAAGAATCTTACATATTTTACCTGCTGATTGCTTTCTGTCACACAGATGTGGTTTTTCATTCAGTGTTTCAGGATGTGCATCTGCTGACGTATAAAGTACCCCTTCACAACAGCGATTGAAGAACTGCAGTGGCTATCATATAACACCTGATCGTGCAGAAAATTTGATGTGTGTGCCAACGCCCCAAAAAAAAATGTAAGTCTAATTTACATATTACTATTAATAATATTTCATCTTCCACTTAATGATTCTTCTTTCTGTAACAGTTGTACTTATGCAGGTTATTTATAAAGCCTCTTTCAGTCTTCTTAGTTTTTTTTTTCTGCAGCCATTTCTTATACATGTGTCTGTTTCCTTCTGACAGTTTTCAGTCTATTCACATAGGTAAGGAACAGGGCATGCTGTGCTTTTGGCTACCTAGTTTCAGCTACTTTTCAGGATCACCCAACTCACCACTTAAGACTGCTTTATAACATCACCATGTGAAAGACACATAAAAATAAAATTCTTTCCAGATGTTTGGCATAGTAGCTAATAAGAAAACAAATGTTCTTGTACAAAATCTTTATTAATATGTGCATATACATTTACTGACAGAAAATAATTCTTTCTTCATGTTTGTTTGGTACAGTTGTAAAAAGGTAACAGCTTAGTTTTTGTGGCTTTTACAGTTACCTGCATTCGTCCTTGCAATTCTTATAGCCAAGGTCATTCATGGATTTTAATTTTGCCTTTTATTCCCTACATTACGGTATTGTTAAAGCGTTCTTCTTCCTCTTCAGCATATGTTTCTTACGCTTCACCTCCACATTCTTCAAAAAATTTCTGTGTAGACAAGTAAAATTACAATTGTAGCAAACAAATGCTTCTTAAATGTAGTTATTCTGTTTGTTTTAAATCCTGGAAACGACATCTGTGTTCCTAAACGCACAATATCCAGTCCATCACATTTACATATAATGTAACCATCCTTTTTAAATCCAAATGGGAATGGAGGTTTATAAATAGTTTTTGTATATTTTCTTATACAGTAAACGTCCTTGAATCCATTGTTTTCCATGAGTGCTCCTACGCACAACCACTTTCAATTGGTATTTACAGTAAATACTGTTAACTTGCAGTCCCCAATCACATTCAGATATTTTCATACACTGTGTTTAAAGTACTATGTAAGCCTTGTTTTCACATCAGCAATGGCTTCTTCTTTTTCCAGTTGCAGTATATAGTTTTCTGTCATTGCAATTGTTTTCAATATATACTCCAGTTTTCGTTTTTTAGCTCCAGTCTCTTCCACTCCCAGTTTTCTTTTCTGTTCACGTAACACATTAACTTACTTAAGTGAGTAATTTATTTAATAGGAAATGGTTTAAGTGTGTTGGGCACAGTCGTTCTTTTCGTAAGAACTGTGGAACAACATCATCTGTGGGACACAATCCTAATTCTGCAATATCTATATTTGATGATATTATGGACACCCATGCCCTGGACTGAGAAAAATGTGTTTCTCCAGCTTTAATATAACACATACTGTATATATACACTCCTGGAAATTGAAATAAGAACACCGTGAATTCATTGTCCCAGGAAGGGGAAACTTTATTGACACATTCCTGGGGTCAGATACATCACATGATCACACTGACAGAACCACAGGCACATAGACACAGGCAACAGAGCATGCACAATGTCGGCACTAGTACAGTGTATATCCACCTTTCGCAGCAATGCAGGCTGCTATTCTCCCATGGAGACGATCGTAGAGATGCTGGATGTAGTCCTGTGGAACGGCTTGCCATGCCATTTCCACCTGGCGCCTCTGTTGGACCAGCGTTCGTGCTGGACGTGCAGACCGCGTGAGACGACGCTTCATCCAGTCCCAAACATGCTCAATGGGGGACAGATCCGGAGATCTTGCTGGCCAGGGTAGTTGACTTACACCTTCTAGAGCACGTTGGGTGGCACGGGATACATGCGGACGTGCATTGTCCTGTTGGAACAGCAAGTTCCCTTGCCGGTCTAGGAATGGTAGAACGATGGGTTCGATGACGGTTTGGATGTACAGTGCACTATTCAGTGTCCCCTCGACGATCACCAGTGGTGTACGGCCAGTGTAGGAGATCGCTCCCCACACCATGATGCCGGGTGTTGGCCCTGTGTACCTCGGTCGTATGCAGTCCTGATTGTGGCGCTCACCTGCACGGCGCCAAACACGCATACGACCATCATTGGCACCAAGGCAGAAGCGACTCTCATCGCTGAAGACGACACGTCTCCATTCGTCCCTCCATTCACGCCTGTCGCGACACCACTGGAGGCGGGCTGCACGATGTTGGGGCGTGAGCGGAAGACGGCCGAACGGTGTGCGGGACCGTAGCCCAGCTTCATGGAGACGGTTGCGAATGGTCCTCGCCGATACCCCAGGAGCAACAGTGTCCCTAATTTGCTGGGAAGTGGCGGTGCGGTCCCCTACGGCACTGCGTAGGATCCTACGGTCTTGGCGTGCATCCGTGCGTCGCTGCGGTCCGGTCCCAGGTCGACGTGCACGTGCACCTTCCGCCGACCACTGGCGACAACATCGATGTACTGTGGAGACCTCACGCCCCACGTGTTGAGCAATTCGGCGGTACGTCCACCCGGCCTCCCGCATGCCCACTATACGCCCTCGCTCAAAGTCCGTCAACTGCACATACGGTTCACGTCCATGCTGTCGCGGCATGCTACCAGTGTTAAAGACTGCGATGGAGCTCCGTATGCCACGGCAAACTGGCTGACACTGACGGCGGCGGTGCACAAATGCTGCGCACCTAGCGCCATTCGACGGCCAACACCGCGGTTCCTGGTGTGTCCGCTGTGCCGTGCGTGTGATCATTGCTTGTACAGCCCTCTCGCAGTGTCCGGAGCAAGTATGGTGGGTCTGACACACCGGTGTCAATGTGTTCTTTTTTCCATTTCCAGGAGTGTAGTATCTACAGATGTGTTAACAATTTTGACATAGTTTATAGCTACACAATTAAAGCTTTTGGCAGACAGAATGTAGTTTATAACCTTTTAGCAGTCTTGACTGTCTTGAGGTATTACTTTTACACCAGTCAACTTTTGTATATTTTTATTATCTCAGTAGAGAAGTGGTAGAATACTGTTAAACACAACACAGCGACTGTTCAGTAAGACTGACACAGAAGTGATTGACACAGAGTACCACAGAGCACATTGCAAATACTGTTTGTTGGTGTTTAATATTCTTAGAAACTCTTCCACAGAGTCAAGGAAATCATCCAATCTGACGTTATGAATCGTTGTGTATATTCTGGTAATACTATGTTCTTTAGCCAACAAAGGTTTATACGTTTCTCAAACATGCATATAAGGACACTTTATAAAAACGATAAGATGGTTACTGACACCTTTGTTCACTTGTGGACTTGTGATTTGACATACAAAATTATTGTTGTTGTTGTGGTCTTCAGTTCTGAGACTGGTTTGATGGAGCTCTCCATGCTACTCTATCCTGTGCACGCTTCTTCATCTCCCAGTACCTACTGCAACCTACATCCTTCTGAATCTGCTTAGTGTATTGATCTCTTGGTCTCCCTCTACGATTTTTACCCTCCACGCTCCCCTCCAATGCTAAATTTGTGATCCCTTGATGCCTTAAAACATGTCCTACCAACCGATCCCTTCTTCTAGTCAAGTTGTGCCACAAATTTCTCTTCTCCCCAATCCTATTCAATACCTCCTCATTAGTTACGTGATCTACCCACCTTATCTTCAGCATTCTTCTGTTGCACCACATTTCGAAAGCTTCTATTCTCTTCTTGTCCAAACTGGTTATCGTCCATGTTTCACTTCCATACATGGCTACACTCCATACAAATACTTTCAAAAACGACTTCCTGACACTTAAATCTATACTCGATGTTAACAAATTTCTCTTCTTCAGAAACGATTTCCTTGCCAATGCCAGTCTACATTTTATATCCTCTCTACTTCGACCATCATCAGTTATTTTGCTCCCCAAATAGCAAAACTCCTTTACTACTTTAAGTGTCTCATTTCCTAGTCTAATCCCCTCAGCATCACCCGATTTAATTTGACTACATTCCATTATCCTCGTTTTGCTTTTGTTGATGTTCATCTTATATCCTCCTTTCAAGACACTGTCCATTCCGTTCAACTGCTCTTCCAAGTCACAAAATTATTATATATCTTTAATCTATGTTTGGAGCTTATCCACATTAAACAGTCTGTTTCAGCAGTGTTATCATTGTTCATAATCACATTACTGTGTCGTTGGTAGTCTTCTTACATATAGAAATCGTGGTTTGGTGTTAGATTATTACACATCTCCATTTTGTTAATAATTCCAGCGAAATCTTACGTTACTGTAAGGTAATAATCGTCTACACAGGGCTGTTGCATTATCCATCCATTAGTACAGCTATTTTAGTGTCAGCCAATTCCACATTATGTTATGTAGCCACACGATGTTTATACCTCCTCGATTTGGCTTCCAGTGTTGCTAGTTGTTGCTAATAAACATGTAAATCTATTACTGTCACAGGTTACCAATACGGACAATGCCATTTCTATTACATAAAAATCTATCAAGGTTAACATATTATAGCATTATTACTTTCTTTGAGTCCATCGTGGTATCTGAGCGTTGCCTCATTTATTTTCATTTCACAGAAACGTTAGATGCTCATTTAGCTCACTGCACATAGTTTAAACCAGTCAACAATGTCATGCCTACTGCCAAGAACGAGCTTGTAAGATTTACCATTTGTAATTTATGCTGTTATAGAATGTGAGTTAGAACCAGTTGCTACTTGAAATTCTAGTAGAGACTCTGGTTCGTATTCTGATCACCTACATGTGCATAAACTATTCATTATATACTACAGCTATGACCAGGGATACACAGAGTTTAAATTGTTCAGAAGCCCAGTTGCATGGAATGGTTGACTGAACAGCTATATGCAATTCCTGAGGCTGTAAATGATTTTTTATTGCAAAATAAAAAGATGGAATTAAGTTCTGAAGAAGAATTAATATTTCACTTCCAGAGGTCTGTCATATTTGCCAGGAACTGTTTTAAGAAAGTGATACCGAACAAAGAGACGTTTGCCATTTCTCCAGTATGTATGAAGGTCCGGCACATCCCAGTTCCAGTGCCCACTTCAGACTACAGTAACAGTCCCAGTTGTATGAAGATAGTAACTGCTCTCCAAAGAACATATACCACTGATGACCGTGCAGCTTCTCTAGAATAAATGAGAATAATTGGAACCCTCAGCTACCGACAGGTGTTGTTGATATACCTCGATAGGGACAGCTGAAAATGTGTGCCCCGACCGGGACTCGAAGCCGGGATCTCCTGCTTACATGCAGATACTCTGTCTATCTGAGCCACCGAGGACACAGACGAATAGCGCGACTAGACAGGTCGGCAGCTGAGGGTTTCAATTAATTATCATTTATTCTAGAGAAGCTGCACGGTGATTAATGGCTCTGAGCACTATGGGACTCAACTGCTGTGGTCATAAGTCCCCTAGAACTTAGAACTAGTTAAACCTAACGACAGCACACAACACCCAGCCATCACGAGGCAGAGAAAATCCCTGACCCCGCCGGGAATCGAACCCGGGAACCCGGGCGTGGGAAGCGAGAACGCTACCGCACGACCACGAGATGCGGGCGGTGATTAATGATATCTGTTCTTTCGAGAGCAGTTACTATCTTCATATATAGTTAAAGGCTACCCGGCCACTGACCTTCGTCTGTGCGAATGCGCACAGGTTGCCCGAACTCTTACGGGAATCGTCACCTCAGAGCGTGCTTGTAATGAGTGGATGGGCAAATATCTATTAGGTACATTACGTATGTAGATTGTGGACAGTTGGGAATGTGGGTCTCACGGGAAGCGTGCAAGGGATAAGTCCCTGCAGTCGCGCTATTCATCTGTGTCCTCGGTGGCTCAGATGGATAGAGCGTCTGCCATGTAAGCAGGAGATCCTGGGTTCGAGTTCCGGTCAGGGCACACATTTTCAGCGTCACCATCGAGGTATATCAACAACACCTATCGGCAGCTGAGTGTTCCAATTAATTATCATTTAGTTCTAGTTGTATTTCAGAATATGAGAATATACGACAGGTTGTTTCTAATCACAAAAATTTGTGAACAAAAGGTGACACATGATTATGAAGAAATTAAAAAAATAAATCCAGGTCGCGTTTATCTTCTGTCATCGAATATGGAGAAACATAAATTTTTGACAAAACTTATTGCAGTTGTGCAATATAAATTTCCTATTCATCGATGCACTAAAATTTCTTGAAGTGCTCACTCGAAAAAGTTTGTGTTACACCTGAAATCAGATAAACTCAAGATAATGAGAACATATTTTTTTTCTGTGATTGAGAGTTTAATCTAGTTAATCGAAAGTGAATTTTTCTGTATGAATATGTGGGCTACGAACTGAGTTAACTGGAAGTGAACTATATAGGTGACTCTCAGCTGAAAAGTTTAAAAGTTTACTAACTGACAAAATGATGGAAGAAAATACCAAAGAGCCTGCAGTGTGTGGACTGGAATCAAGTGTAAAATATTAAAAGACTGTCTCGATTTATATTTACAAATTGATGTGCTAATCCTTGCTGATGTGTTCGGAACTTCCGCGATCTTTGCCTGAAGACATATATTACTTCGCTTGATACTGTTTGGGATTCTCTGCTAAAAGTTACTAAAGGTGAATTACAGCTTATGACCGGTATCAAACAACTCCAGTTCCTTGAAAGAGGTATTAGAGGAGGTATAATCCATTGCCCTTGCAGACACGCAGTTGGCAACAAAAGACTCATAGCCAGTTATTATGACAAAAGTGACCAGTCTTACATCATATAGTTTGATGTGAATAGGCTATACAGATGGGCGATGTTGCAGTAACTTCGAGTGTCCAATTTTGTATAGCTTTCTACAGAGAGTGTTAATAATTATGATGTGGAAAATGTACCAAACGATTCGAATATGGGGTACATTATAGAAGTGGATCTCAAATATCGTGAGAGTATTTGTTGGAATTTTCCTAGCATAAAGAGTATTCCATGAAGATGTAGGATTGCAGTCAGATGATATGGACATCTTGCCACGATTTCGGCTGACAATCATTCAGCCATCTTCGAGTGAGTTTTTTTAGACTGGAGATCGATAGTACACTCCATGTATGGAAGTCGCTATATAATCACCCCCTGTCTAGTTTGACGTCCTCTTCGATTATTGCTCATATATGATGCGCAGGTGCATGAGTAATGGTGGTGCTACACTATGTGATCAAAAGTATCCAGACACCCCCAGAAATATATGTTTCTGATATTAGGTGCATTGTGCTGCCACATACTGCCAGGTACTCCATATCAGCGACCTCAGCAGTCATTAGACATCGTGAGAGAGCAGAATGCGGCGCCCCGCAGAACTCACAGACTTCGAACTTCGACATGTAATTGGGTGTCGCTTGTGTCATACGTCTGTACGCGAGATTTCCACATTCCTAAACATCCCTAGGTCCACAGTTTCCGATGTGATAGTGAAGTGAAAACGTGAAGTGACACGTACAGCACAAAAGCGTATAGGCCGACCTCGTCTGTTGACTGACAGAGACCGCCGACAGTTGAAGAGGGTCGTCATGTGTAACAGGCAGACATCTATCCAGACCATCACACAGGAATTCCAGACTGCATCAGGATCCACTGCAAGTACTATGACAGTTAAGCAGGAGGTGAGAAAACTTGGATTTCATGGTCGAGCAGCTGCTCATAAGCCACACATCACGCCGATAAATACCAAACGGCGTCTCGCTTGGTGTAAGCAGCGTAAACTTTGGAAGATTGAACAGTGGAAAAAAGTTGTCAGGAGTGACAAATCACGGTACACAATGTGGCGATCCGCTGGCAGGGTATTGATATGGCGAATGCCCGGTGAACGTCATTCGCCAGCGTGTGTAGTGCCAACAGAAAAGTTCGAAGGCGGTGGTGTTATGGTGTGGTCGTGTTTTTTCATAGAGGGGGGCTTGCGCACCTTGTTGGTTTGCCTGGTACTATCACAGCTCAGACCTACATTGATGTTTTAAGCACTTTCTTGCTTCCCACTTTTGAAGAGCAATTCGGGGACGGCGATTGTGTCTTTCAGCACGATCGCTCACCTGTTCATACTGCACGGCCTGTGGCGGAGTTATCAGGTAGAGGGCCCGCACAACAGACAAGCAAGGTGGACTGCCGACCTCCCTTCAAGAGCTCAGATCGAAACATCGCCATTGGATGTAAACAACAGACTTTCCGCATAAACACGGAACTACTTCGTGAAAAGCCATGTGATAGAGATCCACCAATTGGAACTAATATGTCTACGTGTAGCACTCCACCGAATCTGCGTTATAAGCAAGTCAGCAGAGTCAGATCGGCAGTGTGTACCTACAGCTAGGACAGCTTTGCCCAATACCTATGCTGGCTCCAGCATAGTAGACACTCGGTCTAGCCTGCAGTAGAAAGTTGTATCTTCGTAATTGTGGAGAGTAGTATTTTGGTTATTATTTTCTTTGCATTGTCTTGTAATCTTATCTGGGTTTGCCACCACAAAAATTGTTGTGCTTCTTGTTCTTCCTGCGTTTGGAAATTAGTGCATGCCAAGAATGCGGTTTAGTTATAATAAAGTGTGTTCAAACTTGATCGTTAGTTTTTTCCTGCCGGCCGTGGGACATTACACTCTGACTTGTATTGTCACAGCTTCTGAGGCGTTGCATGAGATCACACCTATGGCTACGTCCTAAATTTATGCACCCTTGGCGATATGCGGCATGCATGACAAATTACGTGATGTACTGCTCTGTGGATTAAATCAGAAACGTTTATTTGCAGACCTAGATTAATTCTCTCGTCAGCTACAGAATAAAATCATTGTAAATATGGGTTGCAGCTTCACGTTGACTCGCCAGACAGGATTAAGCTTCGTAACTCCAAAGTTAATAACTGAAAGCCATGTAGTTACCTAACTATTCAGGAAAGATTCTGAGATGTGACCACTGGATGGGAATAGGTTCACCCCTAACAGCTTATACACCGCTTCCAACTGGCCTCTAACAAACCCATTGACATTTTCTACACAACAAATTAGCAATACAGTCGATAGCAAATAGGTAAAGAGCCACAAAAAACATCACTCTCAAATTTGGATGGAAACAAACGTAATTTATTTGGCTTCAGTGAACCCTAGTCAAGTTGTCACTTTTATCCAACACCACCACCAGCTAACTAATGGCTCCTCATTCTGTTCTGAGGACTCTTTTTCTCAAGTACGTCCACACTCACTAATCCACAACACTCCTCTCTGTTCTGTGGCCTCTTTTTACCAAACATGTCCACGCTCACTAATTCGCAACACTCGCTGTGAGAAACGGGAAAACTGCCTAAGCAAACCTCAATACCAACACACAGTAACGCACTTTCTAATGATTTGTGGGCTTTCTGTACCAGCAAAGTAGCTCTCGTTGATCATTAAGGATCACAAACTACTGACTTCCAAAATAATAACAACTTTACAACACAAACTCCTCTCCAGGAGCTTCAAACCACTCTATAAAATTATATTCCATTTTGGTCTTTCAGCCGATCGGAACCAGGAGCAGAATGTAGACATTTTCATTGATCATTCCTTCTCCCGCTTGTAGCGCTTCTGTAAGGTGATGCTCTCTGGCAGTAGTTATAGAAATTTCTCTGCCAGAAATGGTGGAGATATTGGCCATCATGGAGAAAATACTCGCTCTTAAGCTCAGCTGAATTGGCTATGATGAACACCCTCTCGAAGGACTAGGGCAAGCCCACTCCATCATCTTTGGCCAAAAAAACCATTACTGATTGCAAGTGGAAACGTAGTGGTGACTACTATAACGAAACAGATGTAGCCCAAATGAGCGGCCAGGAAAATATATATCACACAGCCCCCCATTTTTCAGCGACTTATAAAATGATTCCCCAGGGATAATAGAAATATTGCAGCTGAAAAATGACTAGCTGGTTGGTGTTTATAAGAGCCATGATATTTGAAGACGTAAACTTGGCATACTCTAGTCCATTACATAATTATATTCAAATAATACTACCTTATTAGATACATATGGAAAAGTCAAGAACGATTAGGTACTTGAAAAAGTTAAATACAGAATGATTGATAAATCCCTTGTTTTCTAAAAGCAAAATAAAACGAAACCCAAATTAATATAGTGTAGCTGACAACTACTGTACTATCCTTTTCATGATCGTAATCAATATTAATTAAGCAATAAAAATGATGAAATTATGAAAAATCTACCCTCTAAAATTGAAAGGAATCTAAAATGACAGTACTGTATAGGAGGCCAAATACTCAATAACAAACAAAATAAATTAGTACTTCATCTCTTAATCCTGACATTCTAATGATTTTAAAAACGAAACATGAATAAAGGAAAATATGCAAATATGTGAGGCAACCAACTTGAATGAAAATTATTTCAATCCTGATTCAGAGAAAGACAAAGTAGCGTGTTTAGCATAAAACAAAATGAACGATAAATCAATATACCACAGCACTTTGATTCACTATAATTAACTGCATAAGTTAAACCAGTAAACAGCATATACATTGTCATCAGCAAGCCATCAACGTCATGCTCGCCATATTTCAGATTCACATGTCATTTCACTATAAAGATATAAACCAAATACGGCCGTTTCTTTGGAGCAGGTTTTTTGATTCATGGAGCACAGATACTAGTCAGATATTTACCACTTTCCTATCACCACTGCGTATTTGGTGGACATATAAAAATTTAGTAAGATCACTACGTGGCATCAGGCAGGTATAGCTTCTAGCGTAGTGCAGGTCGAAAAGGCAATCAGAGAGGATTCGAATCTTCATTCAGTGATTTCTTCGATCCAAGATGCACTGATAGAAATTCTGTCTTCTTCAGGTTCATTTGGCTGCGATCTTCATTTTGTTTGTGGCTTACGTCGTATCTGCGCGAAAAATGGAGCAAGTCATGCAGATGCTCATGATTGCGGGAGTGGTGGTGGTGGTTAGTGTTTAACGTCCCGTCGACAACGAGGTCATTAGAGACGGAGCATAAGCTCGAGTTAGGGAAGGATTTGGAAGGAAATCGGCCGTGCCCTATCAAAGGAACCATCCCGGCATTTGCCTGAAACGATTTAGGAAAATCACGGAAAACCTAAATCAGGATGGCTGGAGACGGGATTGAACCGTCGTCCTCCCGAATGCGAGTCCAGTGTGCTAACCACTGCGCCACCTCGCTCGGTGATTGCGGGAGTATTTAGCCTCTCTTACAAGGGAACCTCCCCATCGCCCCCCCCCCCTCAGATTTAGTTATAAGTTGGCACAGTGGATAGACCTTGAAAAACTGAACACAGATCAATTGAGAAAACAGGAAGAAGTTGTGTAGAACTACGAAAAAATAGGCAAAACATACAAACTGAGTAGTTCAAGGGAAGATAAGCAATATTAAGGACGATGGGAACGCAGGAGTGCCGTGGTCTCGTGGTAACGTGAGCAGCTGCGGAACGGAAGATCCTTGGTTCAAATGTTCCATCCAGTGTAAAGTTTAATTTTTTATTTTCAGTTTATGTGACAAACTCTTATGTTTTCATCATTTTTTGGGGAGTGATTATCACATCCACAAGTAAACCTAAATTGGGCAAGGCAGAAGAATCTTTTTTACCCATTCGCCAAGTGTACAAGTTAGGTGGGTCGACAACATATTCCTGTCATGTGACGCACATGCCGTCACCAGTGTCGTATAGAATATATCAGATGTGTTTTCCTGTGGAGGAATCGGTTGACCTATGACCTTGCGATCAAATGTTTTCTGTTCCCATTGGAGAGGCACGTCCTTTCGTCTACCAATCGCACGGTTTTGCGATGCGGTCGCAAAACACAGACACTAAACTTATTATAGTGAACAGAGATGTCAATGAACGAACGGACAGATAACTATGCAAAAATAAAGAAAGTAAAATATTCAGTCGAGGGAAGCCTTGAACCAAGGACCTCTCATTCAGCAGCTGCTCACCCTACCACGGGACCACGGCGCTCCTGAGCTCACTTTGTCCATTATGTTGCTTATGTGGCCCATGGACTACTCAGTTTGTATATTTTGCTTATTTTTTCACAGTTCCACACAACTTCTTCCTGTTTTCTCAATTGATCTGTGTTCAGTTTATCAAGGCCTATCCACTGTGCCAACTTATAACTAAATCTGAGGGGGGTGCGATGGGAAGGTTCCCTTGTTAGTAGCTCCATACCACTCTAATTGTGCCAATTTCAAATATTTTCTTTAAGCCCATTTCCTCCATTCCTGAGATTTTTGGTGCTTATCTTAATGTCTCCCATCCATGACAACTGTGTAGCGGTTTTCTCATTGGTAATCTTCTAATTATCTGCAGATTTAAACAAATCTCGCTCTTTTTCAGACTTCGAGTGAATAACTTTAGATACGTGATTCAGGACTACATCCCGTTACAGAGTAGATAATACTACTTCACTTTTCTGATCATCTTGCAAATGATGATAATATAATAAAACATAGCTATTTTTCCTAGCAATGATTCTGAATTCAGCTTCATTTCTGACAGATCCTAATTGCCTACTTTTTTCTGAGGGCCTCACTAGCTGAGCTTTCGAGAAACTCATGGTTAGAGACTCGGTCTTCTTCACACGGGTTCTTACAGCTCCCTACTTGTGCAACACTGTCGTGTGTTCCTGTCTCACAGTCAAAAATTATGTTCTCTAAGTGTTTTCCAGTTACACTTTCCTTTAAATTCACGCTGGCCCCAACCGAAAATGCTTTAGATTCTTCTTTGCTCCTACTTTCTGTCATACATTTAATGTTGATGCTGTTCACCTTCTCATTCAGCACAATGTGCGGAGTATGCCTCAATATTCCTAACTTTCCATTTTACTCTAAGTCATTAATCGTGTCGTTCAGCACGTCGACTGGAATCTGCTTTAGTACATTAAGAATCGAAGACCAAAATGGCTTCTCAATTTGCTTCTTTCATTCTGGTTATTCCTCTTCATTTTCAACAAAGTTAAATTGGCATTTCGCCAATTTCTTTGCTACACTCTCCCCAAACACAGACAGAAATTGGAACATGTAAAATATGATAGCAACTTATTTAAAAATATCCCCTCTAAACAGTAAAAAATCTGCACAAATTACAGAAGTAATCAGCACTAACGAGAAAAACAGCAGAGACAAGTATAGTGTATCAGTGGAGCCTCCAGCCCACTTTGACTTTGAAGTATCTGCTGAAGATCATCACCTGTCGATCATGACATCATCAACGCCCTTGAGTAGGCACATATGACATGATCAATGACTTTGAATGCATGATGTAGGCAGAATGCTGGATGGTGGAAGATTTAAGAATTAAAGGTCATGGAAAGTGCGAAATTTAAAAATTGAAGATGGCTGATGTAAAAAAAAAAAAGCACTCCGTCTTCAGGCCACAAGTGGCCCATCGGGACCATCCGAACGCATGGTCATCCTCAGTGAGGATGCGGATAGGAGGGGCGTGTGGTCAGCACACCGCTCTCCCGGTCGTTATGATGGTTTTCTTTGACCGGAGCCGCTACTATTCGGTCGAGTAGCTCCTCAATTGGCATCACGAGGCTGAGTGCACCCCGAAAAATGGCAACAGCACATGGCAGCTGGATGGTCACCCACCCAAGTGCCAGCCACGCCCGACAGCGCTTAACTTCGGTGATCTCACGGGAACCGGTGTATCCACTGCGGCAAGGCCATTGCTGCTGATGTAAAAGAAAGTTACAAAATCCATCTCATAATAAATCTTCCAACGTACCAAGAAAAGAAAACAGAAAATAAGAAAAGAAAAAGCACTGGAATATATAAAAATATATCATACTGTAGTGTTATCTTCACAACAGCTTTGCAGCTCAAGCCACTGACACGCTTGCGAGCTGTGTACAATACAGCCACATAGTGATGGGCTAAACTGCGATTTTCCGATATCAGTGATTTCTGTGAATGCTACTTTTCAGTATCTGTTATTCTTAACTGTGATTTGTCGCAGTTAAGAGTCGCAGTTAAGGAACATAGGTCGTGTATCCCTCCGCCACTGCTATTTCTGCGATTTCTGCTACTTCCGCGATTTCTGCTACTTCTGCGATTTCTGTGACTTCTGCTACTTCTGCGATTTCTGTGATTCCTGCGATTTCTGCGACTTACCACCGTATGAAAAAGTTACATCTGTCAACACAGAAAATTGCATCTCAACAAACCTGTCATTGGCAAGTATGTTTTACGTTTTTTCTTCCGTTGGCTTTAATTTTGTATTAAAGAAACAACTGTGAAAATATTAATAGTGTAATTAATATGTAAGTAGCCATACAGTACCGTAATAGTTCGTATTTAGAAAATGAATTCTAACATATTGTTATGTTCACAGGTACCTGAACTACATTTCAGTCACTCAGTAAAGTGATAACTCAAAATATCATTGTCAACAGATCTGAAGAAATCGCCACTGCGTCTTTAGACCGTTTTCGTCAGACGAGAGGTTAGTTTCTAAGCGTTTCGATGAACTTAATTACTTCAGTGAGATGGTTCTTGCAAATGTGATATTCATTATAGCAAATATTAGCAATCTACTCTGTCAATTATATTGCTAGTAATTAATGACAGCAAAAATTGTTTAATAATCCTTGTGTTTTTGCAGACACAGTTCTGACTCTGATTACTGGTTGCTGTACATATCTATCCACATAAAGGCTGTTCAGAGAGACTCGTGAAGATTCAAGACAGCTCTTAGAGGATTTGCAGTTTAAAAGTGAAATAATTGTGAAATAAGTGTGTGAATGATTAAACTGTGTTTTATTGAAGTTGTGCGATTTTAAAGGAATAATAAATGTCAAATACAGTGAGTGAATAATAAAAATCTCATTTTCCACATGTTTAAGCCGTCCTATACCCATAATTTTCCGCCACTTACTTATTGGTAAACACTTGTTGGAGAGTGACATGCCGCCGCCGCCGCCCCCCCCCCCTTTCTCCACAATCTTGGTGTGACACTGACCTGTAACATATCCCGAAGTCTACAATACGCATTTTGAGGCTATTGATATGAAAGTGGGAAGTACAGATCTTCCAGTTAAATCAGGAATAGCTTAAGTGCATTACTTGAAAGTAACACAGGAAAAGCTTACTTTTGCAGGTCGTAGTAGTGTCGGCAAAAAGTTCGTGTGTGTGAAGTTGCCATGTAGAACATCAGGTGTAAAACTTTTCTCCCGAGTCTTGAACTGTGTCGGAACAAAAGTGAGGCATTCATATGACTGTTTTCATTTCTCTACACTTATACAGATGTCTGAGTTCTGCTGTGTTAACATTGCAAAGTCTTGTAGGCATGTGGAGTATTAACCAAAACTGTCATATTGGAAGCAGAATCAAACACATTTGTTACGTTACTTGATATTTTCAGGAGAAAAAGGCAATGTTGCTTCTTATTAATATAATACATTCAGAGTCACAGCAGTATTTGACCAAC
Source organism: Schistocerca nitens (assembly GCF_023898315.1). Taxonomy (NCBI): domain Eukaryota; kingdom Metazoa; phylum Arthropoda; class Insecta; order Orthoptera; family Acrididae; genus Schistocerca; species Schistocerca nitens. The sequence continues at coordinate 39,644,336 of NC_064616.1, forward strand.
CATAACTGATGCTGAATGTGCTTGTCGTCATATAATATGAAGGGCTTATTTCAATAGTGGTACAAGTCCATTACCTCCACTTTTTTGTCTATAATGCTTCTGAAATTAGTGATCCAAACAAACATAAATAAAGGTTCATCTCTAGCAAGAAGCCATATGCTTGAATATTTCTGGTATCTCAACTGCAAATTTTTCAGCGCTCATTTAACTTTACGACTCTGTATCTCAAAATGAACAATAATGGACTTGTACCACTACTGAAATAAGCCCTTCACATGCACACACAGCACATCGATCTCGTGAGGCACAAGGCTCTCATAACGAAGTACGTACGTCGGTCAACAGATGACACTAGGAAAAGTACGTTAACTACGCTTTTTAGTTGCTACTTGCCACTCTTAGTTGCGATTTGTCACAGAAATCGCAGTTTGACTCGATAGCGAATAGCGTAGTATGAACTTTGATCCACAGATGGCACTGTTAACCGCGCTTTCTAGTTGCTACTTGCGACTCTTAGTTGCGACTTGTCACGGAAATCGCAGTTAGACTCGATACCGTATCGCAGAGATGGACGTAGTACGAACTTTGGCCAACAGATGGCACTGTTAACTGCGCTTTTTAGTTGCTACTTGCGACTCTTAGTTGCGACTTGTCACGGAAATCGCAGAAAGCAGTGCTAAATTCGACCAATAGATGGCTCACGTCTTTGAATGTGAAATACTACTTGCGACTGCTAACTGTGACTGAAATCGCAGTTATATTCTGTAAAGTTGCTACTATGATATCTGTGACTTCTCAGTCACTGTGATTTCTAACAGATACGCGATTTCCTGCCCACCACTACAGCCACAGTCTGATGTGCGTGATAGGTGTAATGTAGGTCAGGGGCGGCTCCTGAGGTAGTGCCGCTGTGCCATGGCACCACTTGTGACGAAAGGAAGAAAAATCTATGCGGTCTGCGCATAAAACATTGTTTTGGCGTATGTATTTTCTGGTTTGAAGAGGTGCGTCTCGCCGCGCGCGCTCTCGCGGTATTTTTCTGAAGCTTGGAGCCAATTGCAGACTGGCACCATCTGCACTCATAAGCGCTGTGTGAAAGGCTCGGCCGTTGGTTTCTACACGCTTCTTATGGCGGAGGTGGAGCCACAGCCAGTCTGACTCGGAGCTTTACGTTCCTTCCGGCCGAGAGCAGTAAAGTGCAGGACCCATAGAAGCACGATCTGCCACCTAGCTATCGTTTTAGAATTCATAGGGGTGCAGATTTCTTATAATCCAGTTTTACAATCTTTCTGAAAGTTAATGCTAATGCATTCCTAAACGCTAAGTAATGCTTAATTAAATCGAAGACAGAAGTAATACACTTAAATATCGTTGTAAATAGCTGTATGTAATTTGAATATAATTATGCTCTTAAATTTTGAAACTAAGAGGCATTATTTCAATATTGGTATATTTCACAACAGCAGGACTATTGCTACAGGACAAAAAAACTAACGTATTCGCCACCTGTTGAGCATCTGTGTCCCAAACGAAGGTGTAGTGTTTCTGTTTATACTCATTACATCCGTGTAATACAGTTCTGTACAAACACGTTGTAGTTATTGTGAGCTCAGGTAATTGACAGTATATAGCTGTCTACACAGTGTTATCTGTAAGGGAAAATTCAGTTGACTGTGATAACAGCAAACATGAACAAAGTAAATGAGTTATTAAAAACGCCATTTAGCGATAGGACTCTCAGATAAAAAACACCAGGCAGGCCACTCCCGAATCTGAATCTGTAGCAAAAAACAAAAAATCGATGTCATAAATTCAATCCAGAAATTTACCAAAAGAAGAAATGGATTTGTGGTTGTAAAATAAGCAACGCTGTTTTTTTTTGTTTTCCTTGTGTGTTATTTGGGGGAGATGTTCAATGGTGTAAGACTGGAATAATTGATATTGGGCATACATGGTCTAAAATGAAAGTACATGAAATGCCAAAGCGACACATGAATAATGTGCTTAGCCCTTCATTTCTAGGCAAAACCAACATTCAGCAGAAATTATATTCGCAATACAGACAAATAATTGAGAGCCACGACAGACGTGTAGAAAAGAATAGATATACAGGGTGGTCCATTGATAGTGACCAGGCCAAATACCTCACGAAATAAGCATAAAAAAAACTACAAAGAACGAAACTTGTCTAGCTTGAAGGGGGAAACCAGATGGCACTATAGTTGGCCAGATAGATGGCGCTGCCATAGGTCAAACGGATATCAACTGCGTTCTTTTTAAATAGGAACCCCCATTTTTATTACATATTCGTGTAGTACATAAATGAATATGAATGTTTTAGCTGGACAATTTTTTTGCTTTGTGATAGATGGCGCTGTAATATTCACAAACGTATAAGTACGTGGTATCACGTAACATTCCGCCAGTGCGGACGGTATTTGCTTCGTGATACATTACCCGTTTTAAAATGGACCGTTTACCGATTGCGGAAAAGGTCGATGTCGTGTGCTACGTATGCTGCTCGGTATCCTGGACGACATCATCCAAGTGTCCAGAACGTTCGCCGTTTAGTTACGTTGTTTAAGGAAACAGGAAGTGTTCAGCCACACACGAAACGTCAACCACGACCTGTATCAAATGATGATGCCCAAGCAGGTGTTATACCTGCTGCCGCGGCTAATTCGCACGTAGCAGACAAATTGCGCGAGAATCGGGAATCTCAAAAACGTCGGTGTTGAGACTGCTAATTCAACATCGATTGCATCCGTACCATATTTCTATGCGCCAGGAATTGCATGGCGACGACTTTGAACGTCGTGTACAGTTCTGCCACTGACACAAGAGAAATTACGTGATGATGACAGAATTTTTGCACGTGTTCTATTTAGCGACGAAGTGTCATTCACCAACAGCGGTAACGTAAACCGGCATAATATGCACTATTGGGCAACGGAAAATCGACGATGGCTGCGACAAGTGGAACATCAGCGAACTTGGCGGGTTAATGTATGGTGCCGCATTATGGGAGTGCCGATCTAAATGGTGCAATGTATGCTGATTTCCTACGTAATGTTCTACCGATGTTACTACAAGATGTTTCACTGCATGACAGAATGGCGATGTACTTCCAATATGATGGATGTCCGGCACATAGCTCGCGTGCGGTTGAAGCGGTATTGAATAGCATATTTCATGACAGGTGGATTGGTCGTCGAAGCACCATAGCATGGCCCGCACGTTCACCGGATCTGACGTCCCCGGACTTCTTTCTGTGGGGAAAGTTGAAGGATATTTGCTATCGTGATCCACCGACAACGCCTGACAACATGCGTCAGCGCATTGTCAATGCATGTGCGACCATTACGGAAGGCTAGCTGTTGAGAGGAATGTCGTTACACGTATTGCCAAATGCACTGAGGTTGACGGACATCATTTTGAGCATTTATTGCATTAATGTGGTATTTACAGGTAATCACGTTGTAACAGCATGCGTTTTCAGAATGATAAGTTCACAAAGCTACATGTATCACATTGGAACAACCGAAATAAAATGTTCAAACGTACCTACGTTCTGTATTTTAATTTAAAAAACCTACCTGTTAGCAACTGTTCGTCTAAAATTATGAGCCACATGTTTGTGACTATTACAGCGCTATCTATCACAAAGCGAAAAAAGTGGTCCAACTAAAACACTCATATTTCTTTACGTACTACACGAATATGTAATAAAAAATGGGGGTTCCTATTTTAAAAAAAACGCAGTTGATATCCGTTTGACCTATGGCAGCGCCATCTATCGGGCCAACCATAGCGACATCTGGTTTCCCCCTTCAAGCTAGACAAGTTTCGTAGTTTTGTAGCTTTTTCGTTTGACGATTAGTTCGTGAGATATTTGGTCCGGTCACGATCAATGGACCACCCTGTATAATGAATTTAATTGTAAACTATATTCGGTTCTGTGGTGCTTTGGAACTGGCTCTCAGGGGCCACGATGAGTCTAATGCCTCTCAAAATAAGGTTTTTTTTGTTTTTGTTTTTTGCGAGCTAATTCAATTCAGCACGGAACTGGATCTTCAAGTTCATCTCATTCAAGCATCAGTGCTCAAAGACATTTCTAAGACTGTTCAGAACGAACTACTGCAATGCACGCTGGAAGTGTACCATGATGAAGTTCGTAAAGAAATAAAACATGCCGACTACATTGCAATAATCGCAGATGAAGGCACAGATGTGTCTTGCGAATTTCAATTGGTTATTGTTTTGCGTTATGTTGCTGAGGGAAGACCTTTTGAAAGATTTTGGAACTTTGTTGATCCAGAAAGTCAGACTGCTCATACTATAGTTGAGAGTATTGTGAATGAAACTGAATCATTAATTGGCGATGATCGAGCAAAACTAATAGCTCAGAGTTACGACGGTGCAAACGTTATGAGTGGCAAGTCGAACGGGTTTCAGAAATTAATTAAAGACAAATATCGAAATGCAAACTGCATCCATTGTTATGTGCATCATTTCTACCTTATGTCTACGGCAGCCTCTATTAATTGCGATGCTCGCATCTTTTTTGCACAACTTTCACGTAATTCGTCTTTCTTTTCTAACTCGCCACAGAGATCAAAAGTGTTGCATACCATTATTCAAAAAAGCTTGCCCCGTGTGTGTGACGAGATACAATTACCATTCACGAGTAGTAAAATATGTTTTTGAAAACAGGAAAAATCTTGCTACTGTTATGGAAGTCACTGAAACAAGTGTGAGCATAAAACTATCTTCTAATATTGAAAAAGCTGGTTCGTACAAACAAAGACTGCAAGATAACGAATTCATTTCCTGGCTACCATTTTTCATTAAGATAATGCCTCATGTAGACGTACTTTTTAATCAGCTTCAAAAGAAGGTAACTGAACCGACAACAGCAACGCAAGACAACTAGAACTTTGAAGCGGTAATCCAAAACATCCGAGATGACATTGACTCTATCCTTAACGAGATTAGTTTCGAAAATGACGAAACGATGCCTGCTAAGAAGCCACGGATTCTTGATGGTCACAAAAAAAGAGATGCTTTGGAAGTGTGCGGTGCCGTCCTTTATGAAATAAAATAACGTTTTCAGTTCAATAAACACCTCATTGCAGCCAGCTTGTTTGATGTAAATCAGTTTGACAACTACATCACAGATTTTCCAGACAAATACCTTGAAATTAAAGACACATATACATTTCTGGAAAAAAGAAAGTTGAAGGGTGAGCTTCAAGTCTTCTGTGCTAGGCCTTAGTTGAGAGCAGGGCTGATGCAGTTCCGTTTCTTTCGCTGATTCTAGAGAATGAACTTTGTGACACATTCGATGAGACTGTCAAAGTTTTGAAACTGCTAATCACGACGCCTATCTCGACATCAGAAGCTGAGCGGAGCTTTTCAATGCTCAAGAGAATTGAAACGTACCTACGAAACACCATCAAAGAAGAATGACTGAGTGCCTTAGGCATGCTATCCTGTGAAAAGTCATTCGTGTGTAAAACTGAACATTTCAGTCTGAGATGACAGATTTATTTGCCAACAAGAAGAAGCGACGAATCGATTTACAATACCGTTCCTACTAATTATTTTGAAGCTGTCTTCCTAAAGTCAAGGAGCTGAGTCATGGAATTGCTGCTTTTGGTGATTACAATGCTTTTAGTTTTAAATGTTGGTAATTTGATTAAATTTACTTCGCAAAGTCCAGATTACAAGTTAGAATAATTTATACGTGCTCTATTATTTCTCGTACTGGCACTCATGTTGTATCGGTCACTTTTCTGGCAGTCGGCCGCAACGTAAACAAACGAGGAGTTTTGGCTGTCGAGGGGTGGAGAGCGGAGTGTGGGGACAAGTCACGCTTCCCTCTCACAGGGCTGGCAGCCTACGTCCATGTTCTGTGCTCCTGGGAAGATAGAACAGACGTACTAATGTACATATGGATCGCTGATTCCATCTGGTGTTGTGAGAGCCATATTCGAACCCTGTGACAGAGCAAGATTGTTCTCTGGACTCATTTCAAAATAAGAAAAGGAAACCACCAGCAAGCACAACTCAAAGCAAAGCAGAGCACGTAAATCATTTGGTAACGGCTAGAGCGCAATTGTCAACTGAGGTTGGTGGTGTCGTTACGTGATAGTTCAGACCCGCTCTTCGCCGGTATCTTAACCAACACCCCTTTCTTACGACTGCCACGTTAAAGTGACCGAACATACCCTGTGAGGAGTGAAGAATTGTGTTGTTGATATGTGTGCGCGCGTGTGCATCTGTGTGTACGAGAGAGATTTTCGCAATTAGTGTTACGTTTTATATCTCGTGCGCCCGCCCGGTTGGCCGTGCGGTCTAACGCACGGCTTTCCGGGCGGGAAGGTGCGTCTGGTCCCCGGCACGAATCCGCCCGGCGGATTTGTGTCGAGGTCCGGTGAACCGGCCAGTCTGTGGATGGTTTTAGGCGGTTTTCCATCTGCCTCGGCAAATGCGGGCTGGTTCCCCTTATTCCGCCTCAGCAACACTATGTCGGCGATTGCTGCGCAAACAAGTTCTCCACGGACTCTTACACCACCATTACTCTACCACGCAAACATAGGGGTTACACTCGTCTGGTGTGAGACGTTCCCTGGGGGGTCCACCGGGGGCCGAACCGCACAATAACCCTGGGTTCGGTGTGGGGCGGCGGAGGGGTGAAGTGGACTGCGGTAGTCGTCGTGGGGTTGTGGACCACTGCGGCTGCGGCGGGGACGGAGCCTCTCCGTCTTTTCTAGGTCCCCGGTTAACATACAATACAATACAATATATCTCGTGCAGACATGGGAAAAAGACAGCTAAAGCAACCTCTCTCTCTCTCTTATACAAACACTTGCTATCATATTCTCCAGGAATATATCAGTTTTTTACTGTGCATAATAAGGGCGCCGTTGTAATAAGTGTTTATTTCTGTTCCTCTATACGTTTTGTTTGATATAATATCTTATGAAATATATGAATTAGCGACAAAAGTTCGTAATAAGTTCAATGCTACCAAACTAAGTTTTTTTGGCACCACCAATGGAATTCCTCAGTGGCCGCCACTGATGTAGGTCAACCTAAGAGTAAAGGTTATGTCTGAACATCATGCCAAAATTGATCTTTGTCGATGCACAGTGGAATCTGAAAGAACAAAATTCCAGCTACGGAAAGCTGTTATCAATCGAGTATTGCCGCAAGCTTCGTCTGTCTTAGGGAACAAATGGATTAAACTGTGGACAAGACCACTAAGGCGTAGTTGGTGATGAGACAGTGCCAGTAGACACCAGGAACTACTTCATGGGAGTATGGATACCAGAAAAACGAGCATTTCGAGTGTAATTCAGTGTGTAATTAGCATTATAATACTAGGGATTAGTAGAACTACCTGTCAACTTATTGTGAGTGGTTGTACCGTATGAGGTTCAATTGTGTGGACAGGTTTGGGAATATGTTTCCTAGGAACGCATAAGGGGAACTGTTGTTGCAAGGACAAAGTTGCGAATGATGTTACAAACAAACAGGTTAAAAAATCACTGACTAGACAAAAGAGATGCTGAGCATCAGAGTTTAATGGAGTCAGACCATTTGCTATCAAAGAAGATTTATTCAGGATAATTTATTAAGAGAGAAAGCGTTTTTTTTAAATATATTTCTTAGTTTGAAGTGAAAAGTAAAAGATAATTTTTGCGTGTGTGAACATTAAAATGTGAATAGTAGTAATAATGTTCTGTAGTGTTTAAGCTGTCGTAGAACCCTACTGAGTAGGGCATGGGGCTCTTGCGTGATTCTTGTGAGGCGTTAAACCACACATAGACTTGTTTTCTTGACGTCTTGAGTAGCGAGAAGCGGTTCCAGCAGTTGTATCTTACATTATATGATTTTATAAGGAAATAACTGACTGTTAATAATCAACAGAACAGAAGATTTGACCTTTTAGTTGTAAATGACGATTTCGGAAGGGTATTGAACATAGATGAACGATGAGCCAGAGGGCTAGAGCTGTAGGGCAAACTCACATTGTGGTTCAAGCTGTCTAGTATTTAGGAAGAAAACCGTAAATATTGTACATTGTTGTCCATGAATGCCGAGTGTTTTTGCATACTGGTCCAGGGTAGAGATACAGGTGCCAGACCTCTCGAAGGAGAGAAGTATTTTTAGCGCTGTCACTATTTTTTGGGTGTTCCTGTGGAAAATAGCAGCTCAGCCAAAGTAAGTGAAGAAGCAATGAGCAGCCGCCAGGCGACAAGGCGTCGGTATGCTGGTTACAGCAAGTAGACTGTTTACTCATTGCAACATCAAGCACCGCAGTCCTGTCAACACAGCGGAAAATGGTGCCCTTGCATGACATACCTAGCAGTTTCTACACCATTGGGCCATGGATTTCTTAATGTGCACGTAACTGGAAGCAGTAAGCACAACAAATTAGCTTCTAACCCGTATAAATAACCGTTAATTTTAGTAGTGGTATTCGCAATCCGGCAGCGTCTACTACAACAACAGGAGTACTCCAAGCACAGGAGTGATATGGGTCGGAAAGCAGCCGCCTCGAGGGTCGGCCTCTGCCACTGCTAGGCCATTCACTTCCTTCGTTTTTAGAACTTCTAAACTCCAGCCATTTGACCACTTGTTTCACTATAGAAGTGAATAAAAATGGAGATATTCCGTTTTTGGATGTTATGGGTCATAAAAAACAAGATTGTATCTTGGGTCACAATGTTTTCGTAACCTAACACACTCTGATATGTATCTATGAGATATGAGCTGTCCTCACTCATCCCAGCTAAGTGGCGTGTTACCAACACTCGATCATAGGGCTCGAGCTATTTCAAATCCAAAGATCTTGGCGTCAGACCTTAGCTCTCCCTGCAGGTACTCCGATAAGCAAATTCGTAATGCCAACACTCGATCATAGGGCTCGAGCTATCTCAAATCCAGAGAGCTTGGCGGCAGACCTTAGCTCTCCCTGCAGGTACTCCGATAAGCAAATTCGTAATGAATTTTGACCAGCATGCTTAAACCTCAAGAGTAGTCAGAAGAAATGCAGAACTCTATTAGAATGGTCTACCTCCTTATGTTGGTGGTGTCGTTACGTGATAGTTCAGGCCCGATCTTCACCGGTATCTTAACCAACACCCCCTTGGGTTCTTGAAGAAATGTGTCTTCTGTTCTATGCACGAGTGTAAACGATGATGGCGTCTGTGAAAGAGACCTGGGCCAAAGAAGACCAGGAATAGACAAGATTCCCAGCCATTGTGGAAAATCATACATCGACCAGTCGTGTCACACTGTTAAAGAGAGATACGATTGACCGATGCCACAAAAGATTAGGGCAGCCAGAAAAATCTGCTGTTGCTGGCACATTGACGTGATACAGAACATGGCATGAACTATGGAGAGATCAAGATCCTTTCATCTGCTGCCATGTACTGGGACTCTATTCTTAATGAAACAGGAGAAACACGCATAGCTAACGATTTAATTAACAATACACAGATATTCAACTCAGCAAAGAATGAGATCAGCTCTGGCAGCACTAAGGAATCACCGGCCGTAGATAAACGGATTTAGCGAGATAACACTGATAGAGCACGGCAGACATGATAGCTAAAGTGATTGCACCGGTCATCATGCAACAGTGGTAACTGTTCACAGTGGTCAGTGTTTCTTCTGGCATGCAGTATTGTATTTGGGTAGCCAGAATAGCGAACTTCTCAGACGACGATCTCTTGCTGACTGCTGTAATTTTTGATGAAGAAGAGGAAAAATAAGTAAGGAAACAGGAACGGGTCCATCAGGTGTGGAAACAATGGAGGAACAGACGGGGAATTTGCCACTCTGCACAGCGATTTGCTGGATGGTAGAACAAAGTTTTATGAATGTCTCAGAATGTCAGAAAATTCATTCAACTTATTGTCGAACAAGAAGAAAGTCCATCTGAAAAAGAGAAACACGATTTCATTTAGTTATCGCATGGGGTTTAGTACATTTCACAAGATCGTATGAGAAACCTGCAAGATAATTACAGACAATCTGATGGGCGAATTGATACCTACTCCGACACAATAAATGTGGAAGCACATCGGTAAGGACTTTTATTAAATGTGGAATTTCCCAAACTGTATAGGAGCTTTTGGTGGGAATCACTTTACTATTCGGGCTCCTTCGAAAACGAGATCACTAATCTTTAAGTACAAAAGACATTCTCCATAATTTTGTTGGCTCTTTGTAAACGCTCAGTAGAACTTCATTGCTATTGATGTTGAGGCATATCAAAAGAATAGTGATTTGGGAGATTTTTCCAACTTACGTAATGCGCTTGAAAAAAGGCTCTTTGAACGTACCAGCAAATTCTACCATACCAAACACTGATACTCAAGTTCCATACGTTATTGTAACTGACGAAGTGTTTCCTCTAGAAACGTACTTAATGCGACCAAATCCAGTGGATAATCTGAACGTTCGGAAGCGCAACTTCAACCCTCGTTTGAGTCGTCCAGGAGAACTTCAGAAAACAGTTTTGGTACATTGTCTCAAAAATTTAAACTTTACAGTAGGTAGATTCAAGTCACTCCAAACTACGCGCCGTCCGGTGTGGCCGAGCGGTTCTAGGCGCTTCAATCTAGAACCGCACGACCGCTACGGTCGCAGGTTCGAATCCTGCCTCGGGCATCGATGTGCGTGATGTCCTTAGGTTAGTTAGGTTTAAGTACTTCTAAGTTCTAGGGGACTGATGACCTCAGATGTTAAGTCCCATAGTGCTCAGAGCCATTTGAACCATTTGAACCAAACTACGTAGATTACATAGTTATTTTCACTTGTTTACTCACCAATTGCATTTGAGCAGTGAGGGTCACACATTACAAACGTTATTTTGCAATGAGGAAACACGACAGATGCATTTAGACAAAATTATAAAAGACCGTCAAAGTTGGGCTGAAATTTGTCTTTATTAACTGATGACTAGTTTCGGACCTTTTCAGTCCATTTTCAAATCACACAGTAGAACAGCATATATGTTGTTACAGTTTGTACAATAAGTAAGGTCATACCAAAGAACAGGGAAGTTTGACAAAAAGCTACGTACTACATCAGTCGTACAACAACATCCATTACATGTGAACGCTGGCCACATAGCGTTTGAGTGTGACAGAGTGTAACATATTGTACAGTGAATAATTTTATTAAAATGTATGCTAGCAATATACAGAAATATGCCACTCTGCAAGTGGATTTAAGAACTGAGAGTCATACATTGCAAGGAGGGAACACAAAGCAGTTTTGCATGCTGTAGTTGCTGGCCGGTAAGAAATTTGTCAGGAGAGGATGGGCATTAGGTTAATGAGGGATGCTTGGTGAGGAAAACGACAAACACAAGAGTTTGCAATTGAAACTGATCATGCTGTCTGGTTTATTTCTCACTCCTAAGGGATACAAGTGTGCCATTGGAGGCCACTGATATAGTGTGTGGACATCATAGGCTAAGAGGAACGGAAGGAAGGTATGATCATGTCGGCAGCTGGCTGCGAAGAGGCCCAGGGCTAAGCTCCACCACACTCTTCAGCCCGCTACTGGGTCTCACGTTGCACTCAGCCACACACACGTGCTATGTGGCCAGCTTTCATATGTCATGAGTGTTGTCATATGACTAATGTGGTGTGTAACTTTTTGTCAAACTTCTCTCTACTTTGGTATAGCTTTCTTATTGTAACACCTTATATTCTCTTCTACAGGATGATTTGAAAATGGACTGAAGAAGTCCGAAACTATTCATCAATTAATAAAGACAAACTTCTGTACTACTCTGACGGTTTTTTACAATTTTATTGAATCATTTCAATGTGCTCCTTTGTTGCCATCTGGCATTCTGGAAGTAAATAGATGCCTTTCGTGTAAGACTTCTGTTCTGAGGCTGGGTATCTACTTTGATTATCAAACACATAGATATAAGAAATTACACTGATGGGAAAAACATGGAAAGATGATGTATATTCAAGTTTTGCCGTTATTAGGATGCAGATTAAGTTTGGTTTAAATACACGCTGTATAGTCCAGTGAAACTGTCAGAAAAAAAGCCTGTACCTTGCAAAAGGTGGGGTAGAAGATTTTATTTTTTAACTCGTTCATATTGTTGGAAAGGTTAGAAAACCAAGTTTTGCCAACAAAATTTCTCTTGGGAAAACTTTTTGCAGTCAAAAAACTTCGAAAATTTCGGACTTTTTTCAGTTTTTTCAAAATATCTCAGTTTCATTTGCTCCTATCGCTTTGACGTCTACTTTCTTTTTTAAAGAGCACAAAATTCTCTACCAATTTGTTTGTTACCATTTTTTTCTACTCCCAGTATCTAAGGCGCTGCCGGCCGCGGTGGTCTCGCGGTTCTAGGCGCGCAGTCCTGAGCCGTGCGACTGCTACGGTCGCAGGTTCGAATCCCCCCTCGGGCATGGATGTGTGTGATGTCCTTAGGTTAGTTAGGTTTAAGTAGTTCTAAGTTCTAGGGGACTAATGACCACAGCAGTTGAGTCCCATAGTGCTCAGAGCCATTTTATCTAAGGCGCTACAGCGCGTCAAAAAATACCAATTTTTTAAATTTCGAGCAAAGTGGCAAATTACCTAACTTTTGAACACTGTTATTTCAGTTTTTATTTGTGTAGTATAAACATATTACTCATCATGTTATTCATTGGAATTTACCATCTCACTCTGCTGCAGGGCCAGGACAAACAGCATCATATTCAGTAACTACGAACACATTCACGTCGGATTGCGTGAAGTTTATTTTTGTTACAATATGTAATACGATTGCATGCAGGTGCCGTACATTTTCTACAGTTGATTGACGTTAATGATCAGTTATAAGAAAAAGTATGTAGGAATTGTTCTTTAGCGGACAAAAGCGTATTTATTCTTTGGCGGGCGGAAGGCAATTATATCTAGCGCGCTGACAGCTATTAGCACACAACAATAAGGGTCCTACAGTTTGGAGTCGCTTCCATGCAGTATATGGTGTGGTGCTGAAAATGAGTATGTCTGACATGAATTTGTGTTTCATTTGCGAAAAAGCTGTGGTGAGTGGTGGATGCAATGTGAAAAAGAAAGGACTGAGCACACTTATCGTTGTAGTGCTAAACGCAGGGAGTCTGCTCACACCCGTTTTTTGAAAACGCTCAGTGAAGTGATGGTGCATGCTACAAGAAGTACATTAATGAGAGAATGATAGCAGCTAACCTTCGACATCCTCAGGAACCAACAGGCGTGCTACGTCGGTCGCAGGAAAAAGGTCAGTTCAATTTCAAAGAGAAATGCTTCTTATGTGCAAAAGGGAATTCTGATGACTTTTTAACCAAGCAGTTAAGATTGCCATATGCCAATCAAAATTTTGATTACAAAGTAATGAAATTGGAAGTGCAATCGACAGTATTAGAACATGCTAAACGACGTGGTGATGAATTTGGTCAACAAGTGATGGAGCGGATTCAAAATGTAAATGATTTGGTTGCCGCAAATGGGTGGTACCACAGATTTTGCTACAGAAAGTTCTTTCACCGTGTTTCAGCTACTGGACAGAAACGAGGTTACCGACCTGCAACACAAATAGATGAAGGCATTTAGGCTATATTTGCCTACCTGGAATCCAATACGGAAGAATGTCAGTTTTCTATGGACGATCTGTTAGAGCAAAAACCCACATCACCTCGTCCTGATATTCGAACTGTCAAGGCTCGCCTTTTCCAGAAATATGGTGACGATGTGGTGATAGCTGAAACAGCTTCAAAGCCAGCAGTCGTATGTTTCAAGAATGTTGGGCACCAACTACTCAGTGAAAATTGGTACACCAAAAGAAATTCAGATCCTCAGCAAGAAAGACTTGGCTTTCCAGCACCTTATACGGAAGCTGCCCTATTGGAAATGTCTTCAATCCTTCAGCTTGACAACGAAAGACAACGAAGTGACACATTTTGCCAATTTATGTTTGATAATGCAGATGAACGTGGGACATTGAATGACATGTCTACTCCTTGTGGTGAGTCAGAACTGTCAGTTGGCCAGGATACCAGTGTTCTCAGGGAACAAGTCATAAAAAAATTTGTAACTGCCCTGAAAACGATTGAAAGTAAGGGACCCACAGCAAAATTATGGGTTCAGTACTACAAGATGGTCACTCTCATAAAACAATTTATTGAAGCGGATCGATCAGGCAATTGGAAACTCCATCTTGAAAGCGTGCGAAAAATGCTTCCCTACTTCCATTCAGCTGGACATTTTATGTACGCTCTACTTACAGGATATGTTGAGACTCGAGGAAAAAATGGATTTATCAGAATATGAGAAGTTCACAACGAAAGGACATTTTACAATCCGGCGATCAGAAAAGTATTTGTCAGGGGTTCCTTCTGACATGACTATAGACGAAACATTGATGAGAACCATGAAGTGTTCTGGAGGACTTACTTCTGGCCGAGGAATTACGGATACTGTATTAACCAGATGGACATTGGGTATGATTCACATGCAGAACATTTGTGAAAAAATTGAGTCGTATTGCGAAATGAGCGCAGTAACATCAGAACAGCATGTAGATGCAAGAAGTGGTCGCATCGAACGAGATGGCATAGACCTGCGTAAGCTGCGTGATTGGTTTTCAGTGCACCCTCCCTTCCCTGAAAGTGATTTTATGTCTATCAGCAGTGGTGTTGTCGGAACGGAGGATGTTAATTGTCATATGTGTCACGAAGAGGGGGAAAAGGCATGAAAAGAATAGTTGGTGACAATTTCCACGATGTAAAGTTCCGTAGAAAAGATAAAGTTGTGACTCTCCTTTCTGAGTTCAATTCTGTAAAAGCTGGGAGCACTAAAATTACTCCTGTTGGCCCTTTAACTCTTTTCCAAAGGATTTGTTTGATGAAACAAAGTGAAGAAGAGTTAAAAGCCTTTCTGAAATATGAACTTGTTCCTTACCCAATGTCGCTATTCTCAGAAAAAGGCATGCGAAAAGGAACTAAATCTTCATTCTACAATGCTTTCGTTCCAGTGGAAGATGTGAAGTCAGGTGGACCGAGTAAATTTTTTGTCATTGATGGAGGGTACCTTATCCACAAAGTGACTTGGACTCGAAATGTTTGCTTCAAGTCAGTAGCCCAAAGCTATGTTTCTTACCTGCAACGTCATTTTGGATCTCAGTTTGCTATTGTATTTGATGGGTATCCATGTGAGGGAGACAAATGTAGCACAAAGAGTGCTGAGAGGATTCGTAGGTCCAAAAAACATTCTTCGGTTGACGTTGTGGTTGAATCAGAGATGGTGAACCAAGTCCCTCAGGACAAGTTCTTGTACAACGAACGAAACAAGATGCGTTTGATCACACTTCTTAAAAAGGAATTTCTGGAGTGTAGCATTGAAGTGCACCAGGCACAAGCAGATGCTGACGTTATGATTGTTTAATCTGCCATTTCAAGAACCAAAGATCTTGGAAGTGTTGTCATTATAGGAGAAGATGTTGACCTGCTTGTGCTCATGACTGGTTTGGGGCAAGGCATTGAAAACTTATTTTTCTTAAAGCCAAGAAGAGGAAATGCAGAAGACAAGTGGTTTTCCACTGCATCTTACAAGTTTGACAGTGAATATATTCTGTTCACTCACGCCTTTAGCGGATGTGATACAACATCCACTTTTTTTGGTCAAGGAAAAATTAGGTGCTTCCGGATTTTTTGCGAAAAATGAACACCTAACGTCAGAACTTTGCACGTTCAATAAACCACATGCTACCCATGAAGAAATAATAACAGCAGGAGAACAGGTTACTATCGCATTGTATAGTGGAGGTGTCCGCAGTTCCCACACACTAGACCATTTGCGGTACCAGCTATTCGCCAAGTCTGCCACAAAATGCAAGTTCAAAGTTGGATGGGAAACTGGAAACCTCCTGAGAAATGGGGCTGGAATCACACTAACCACGGTCCAATACCCGTTATAATGAGCCAAGATCCAGCACCTGAAGCACTTATTCACATTGTTTCATGCTTATGCAAGCTGAACTGTGGCGGAGCGTGCTCCTACACACAAGCGGGTTTGAAATGTTCTTCAATTTGCAAGAAATGTATTGGGGCGAACTGTGAAAACGTGCCAAAATTTTTATATGAAGACAGTGAAGAAGATGTTATGGAGGATGTTGAGGAAACCGCTGACGAAATCAACGAAATTGCTGAGGCTGATTCGCTGTTTAAAGAAGAGGTCAATCTGGGATCAACTCTATGTAAACACCCTGAATCCGTAACTCAAGGTATTTCTGGTGACACTGAGGAATCTGGCCCATCAAAACGTTGGAAGTGATGCTCATATCTGTCTCAAGTGCGCTAAAGTACGATATTACAAGTATTACACAGCCAGAACTGTCAACATTTTTTAGTAACTGACAATGCATTTTAATTGTAATAAAGCAACTTATTTTTAATGTCAACTGTGTGGCTTTTATACACAAGAATAATTACCTACCTAATTAGGTTGCCTATTGCAACTAATCAGTTTCCTGAGACAATTTATTTTGTGTGCATATATATATATATATATATATATATATATATATATATATATGTGTGTGTGTGTGTGTGTGTGTGTGTGTGTGTGTGTGTGTGTGTCTATGTCTCTTAATGATGTATTTTTATATTTATAGTTTTACAAATACCAGGGCTGAGGTGGTCCATAGCGAACTTCAGGTAGTGATGTAAGAATCACAATAGTTGGGTGCCAAGCAATCCTCATGTTGCATACAGAGAAATTGAATACCTGAAAGTGAGGTGGTAAATTCCAACATATAACATGATGTATAATGTATTTATACTACACAAACAGAAACTGAAAAAACAGTATTAAAAATAAGTTATCTTGCCAATATGCTCAAAATTTGAAAAATTTGTATTTTTTGAGGCGCTGTAGCGCCTTGGATATTGGGAGTAGAAAAAAATGGCAAGAATCAAATTTGTAGAGAATTTTGTGCTCTTTAAAAAGGAAAATAGATGTTAAAGCGATAGGAGCAAAAAAACTGAGATATTTTGAAAAAACTGAAAAAAGGCCGAAATTTTCCAAGTTTTTTGACTGCAGAAAGTTTTCCCAATCGAAATTTTGTTGGCAAAACTCGGTTTGCTAATCTTTCAAACCATATGAACGAGTTGAAAAAATAAACTCTTCTACCCCACCTTTCGCAAGGTATGTCTGCTATTTGATTGGACTATTAGTGGTCGCAAGAAGACTGGGCTATGGACGGCCACATGACACTACTGACAGGATAAAGCTCGCCCAGGTACTGCTGCTGTAACCCAGCATGCTCCACAGAGCGTTTTCCTGGCCTGCTTGATCACGAGATCTGTCTCCAATCGAATACATATGTCACATCACTGGAGGACAATTCTTGCGTCATCCACACACAGCCCTAACCATCCATGTATTGACCAACCAAGTGACACAGGCATGGAACTACATCACACAAACTGATATCTGGGAGCTGTAGAACACAATACATGCACGTTTGCATACTTGCATTCAACATTCTGGCGAATACAACAGTTATTAATGTATCAGTATTCCACATTTGCAAATGGCGTATTTCGCACTCACATTAGCCTATGATCTTGCAGTGTTAATCACTTAAATATGTTACCTAGACAAATGCATTCCCGAAATTTCATTACTATACATTAAATATTTTTGATGGGATTTTCTTCTGTCAGTGTGTTATAACTACAGCCAACATTCTGAAAAAAATCTTTTTCCTAGCTTGGCTGTATTCATTGGCGCAAAGTCGGAAATATACACGTTTTTACGTACTTGACAGCATTTTTGTTTTATTTCTGCTCCTATTTTATTCCAGAATGTAAACTTGAGCTAGACTATGTCCATCTGAATGTTAGTTTAGCATCATGTAACAACCTGTAGTAAAATGGCCAAGAACTTTTCGAGATTTTCGCTAACAGCATTTCACCTTTATATATTAAATATATATTTATACATTACATACATTTCAAACATAAACAGCCAATGTCTGTCCGAATGTTTGTTAAAGCATCGAGTAAAAATCTGAAATAAATTGGTCAAGAACTTTTCCAGATGTTTACTAACAATGTTCCCTTTTATGTACTACATACATATTTATGTACCACATACATATTAAAAAAGGTAACCTATATTCAGCCCTCACGTTTAATAGAGTATTACGAAAAAATCTTAAATAAACCAGTCAAGAATTTTTGAGATTTTTGCTAACAATCTGTTAGTACCAGATATATATTTATACACCACATATATTAAAAAATAAGTAGCCTATGTCTGTCTGAATGTTTATGACAGTATCTTGAAAAATTTGAAGTAAATTGACCAAGTACTTTTTGAGACTTTTTGGTAACGACATTAACGAATGACTAATCTAGTGTAGACAAAGTAATTGTAGATATATTTATATGTTATGTAGGTTTAAAATGTAGATAGCATGTCTCTCTCCAAATGTTTACTAGAACAGCATGTAAAACTGTGAAGAAAATTGGTCAAGAAACTTTAGAGATTGTTGACTAAAATTTTCCACTTTAAATAGTATTCATTCATTCACACACACTGTTTATAGAACACATTATTAAAATACTGTGTAGCCTATATCCATACAAACGTTCATTAGGGCATTGTGTAAAAATTGGAAGTAAATTGGTTGAGAACTATTTGAGATATTTCGTAACAACATTATCTAAAGGCTTATTTTTATGTAGTAGTATAGATACTGGTGTTTATATACCATTTATATTTAAAAATGTTTAACCTATGTCCATCTGAACATTTATTAGAGAATCAGACAGGATAATGCCGATCTTTTTGCTAAGTATATTTCTCCTTCATGTAGAATATGTTTATATAGCATACATATTAAAAATATGTAGCCTAGGTCTGTCTGCACTTTTATGAGACTACCATACAAAAATGTGAAGTAAATTGGTCAAGAACTTTTGGCGAATTTTACTAACAATTTTTTTCTTTAATATAGTATACATATTTTAAATACCATATATGTTTCTAAGAAAGTATCATATATCTATCTGTACATTTATAAGTGTATCATGTATAAATTTGAAGCAATATCGTTGACAAATTTCCTAGTTATTCAATGATGCATCAAAGGGACTGGCATAGGTATGTGTATTCAAATACAGAGATATGTACACAGGCAGAATACGGCGTCGTGGTCAGCAACGCCTATATAAGATGACAAGAGTCCATCGCAGTTGTAACATCGGTTACTGCTACTACAAAGGCAGGTTGTCAAGATTTAGGTGCGTTTGAATGTGATGTTACAGTCGGTGCATGAGAGATGGACACAGCAATAAATCAGGGATTTTCCCATATGATCGTTTCACAAGTGCACCGTGAATATCTGCAATCCTGTAAAACATCAATTCTCTGAGATCACTGCAGCTGGAAAAAGATCCTACAAGAACATGACCAACAACGACTGAAGAGAATCATTTAACATGACAGAAGTGCAGCCCTTCCGCAAATTGCTGCAGATTTCAATGTTGGGCCATCAGCAAGTGTCAGCGTGTGAACCATTCAAAGAAACATCATCGAGATGGGCTTTTGGAGCCAAAGGCCCACTCGTGTACCCTTGATGACTGCACGACACAATGTTTTATGCCTGGCCTGGCTCCATCAACATCGACATTGGACTGTTGATGACTGGAAACATGTTGCCTGGTCAGACGTGTCTCGTTTTAAATTGGATGTCTACAGGTATGGAGATAACCTCTTGAATCCATGGACCCTGCATGTCAGCGGGGGCTGTTCAAGCTGTTGGAGGCTTTGTAATGGTGTAGGGCGCATGCAGTTGGTATGATATACGGCCCCTGATATGTCTAGATACGACTCTGACAGACGACACCTATGTAAGCAACCTGTCTGATCACCTGCATCCATTCATGCCCATTGTGCATTCCTACGGACTTACGCAGTTCCAGCAGAACTATGCGACACCCCACACGTCCAGAATTGCTGCAGAGTGGCTCCAGAAACATTCTTCTGAGTTTAAACACTTCTGATGGCCACCGAACTCCCCAGACATGTACATTATTGAGCATATCTGGCATGCCTTGCAACGTGCTGCTCAGAAGAGATCTCCGCCCCCATCCTCTTACGGATTTATGGACTGCCCTGCAGCATTCATGGCGTCATTTCCCTCCAGCACTACTTGACATGTTAGTTGAGTTCATTCCACATCATGTTGCGGCACTCCTGCATGCTCTTGGGTGCCCTACGCGATATTAGGCAGGTGTACCAGTTTCTTTGGCTATTCAGTGTATAATGTATATACACTTTTATATATACATATTTATAAAATCTGTAGCCTATGTCTGTGTGAACGTTTTTAGAGTGTCATGTAAAAATTAGAAGTCAATCAGTCACGAACTTTTCGAGATTTCTGGTAACAACCTTAAACTATGACTTGTCTTTATATAGAAGTATGTGTCTCTCTAATGTGTAGCCTGTACCTGTTCAAAGGTTGTCATGTAAAAGTCTGAAGTAAATCGGTCAAGTACTTTCTGAGATTTGTGCTAAAAATCTTTGCATTTTGTATGGTAAATATTTATTCATGTACCATATACATTAAAAAACTGTGTAGTCTATCTCGCTACGAACGTTTATTGAAGTATCATGTAAAAATCTGAAGTAAATCAGTCAAGAACTTTGAGAGATTTTTGTTAAAAATGTTAAACTACAACTTGTCTTTATATACTTGGACAGATTACCAGCAGAAACAATTTTCCTTTTTCCACAGGATCACTGTAGTGCAGTAAAATTTATTACATGTCTATCAGTGGTCTTTCTGAAACCATTACTTGTTTTACCTCTTCAGTAAATGCTCCTTGTTGTGTTGTGCCTCTTTTGGCCTTCTTGTAATTCCCATGTTGCATTCACAAGGAAAATGCATAATAAGCACTTGCATGTGGCAGTAGTAAGTTGTTATGTCATAACAAATTGTAAAGAGTTTCTCATGCATCAAAATTATAAGTTCAGTTACAGATAACATCAAATAAAATTGTAACAAACTTTCCTATACATCGCCATTGTCTCTCTGTGTTACAGCAAAATTGTTACATTCAGCATTAATATGGGGTGTGTTTGCCCTTTGCCCTTATGACAGCTTGAGCTCCGTTGGGGCCACTTTCATTGAGCTGAGTGAATGGCTGTGGAGGGATGGTAACCCACTCTTCCTGAACAGTCAGAACAAGAGAAGGTGGTGATTTTACCACCCCCTGGCCAGTGGTGTCGCTCCTCACAGCACCAGAAGCATCAGTTAGCAATGATTACAGAGATGTGTGGCTTATGAGGAGTTCCTCAACCATTTTACCCTATTATTTTAACACCCTACATACAGTCACTGTGTTACTTCCTAGACTGACAGCACTGTGGAGCTCGTGAGTGATTCCTGCAGATGATTTCAAGCCATTCCTTACAACCGCTCTGCACAATGCCCAATGATCCCTGCCTGTCAGTATGTGAAGTTTGTATAGTCCTAGTTTAGCTGTGATGGTTCCGTCACATTTCTACTTCACAGCAACATTACCAATGGTCGACTTGGACAGCTTTAGAATGGTTGAAATGTCCTTGATGGATTTGTTTCTCCTGTAATATCCAATGTCTAGTCCATGTTTAAAGTCACTGAGCTGTAATGACTGGCTCATTTTGGTTCTCTACCAACAACAAAATACCCCCCAAATAGTTGTAAATGGCGAATTTCGTAAACATGTCTGAATACTTTTGATTAGATAGTATCCTCCTTCTTGTTACTGCAAAACTGTAAAAAATTGACCTCCATGTTGCAGAAAAACTGTAGCAGATTGACCCATGTTACAACAAACTGTGACAAATTGGTAATGTCAAAGCAAAACTATAACAAATTGCCATCCACGTTACAGCAAAACCGTAACAAAAAGAACTCCATGTTGCTGCAAGACGGTAACAAATTTCCCATACTACATTAAAACTGCGACTAACTGTCTTCTTTACAGCAAAACTGTAATACATTGCCCTCTGTATCACAGCAAATGATCAAATCGTCCATGTTACAGAAAAACTGTGACAAATTGCCCTCCATGTCACACAGAAATTATAATAAATTGCCCTCTATGTTAGAGTAAAACTGTGACAAATTGTCCTGGTTGCAGCAAACCTGTAACAAATTGCTGTATATGTTATAGTCAAGTTGAAACAAAGTACCCTCCATTTTACAACAAAATTGTAACAAATTGACCCACTCCACTGTTTAAAAATTCTGAAAAATATCCAAATCAAAGACAGATGGATACCTCTTGTTCACTGGGTGAAGAATTTGAAGCTAAGTTAGTTAAGCAAATTTCAGAGTGTCAGGGGATTATCTGCTACTAGAAGACAACTGATAGAATGGGTCCAAAAACTAGTTACAGAGCTGAAGCTGAATAGTCTATTAAAAGACGAAAAAGCTGGCAATCATTAGATAGAATCGTTTATGCAAAGACAGCTCGATATTGTACAAAGAATTTGAGAGACAATGATTTCACCAGGATGCATTGTTATTGAAAAAACACCAAAGAGGGGTGTATACCATATGTTGTAACATCAATAGCTTACAAAGAGTATCATGGAAGGAAAGATCCACTATTACAGCTAGTGTACTTGGTAAAAATGTGCAGAAAATACAAAAATGATGATAAATAAATAATGTTGTTATGTTGTGGGTTATTGGTGGTCATCCTGTCGACTGACCACGATTCACAATGGTGAACATAGCCTAGCAGTTGTCTTCAAAATTTAAGATGCATAGTGAAGTCCAAGTTCGCAATTTTAGTTTGGATGTTGAGCGAGATAGAATGTTGGTTGTAAGCAAAGTCATAGTACAGACCTGGTGTGCTGGTGTTTGAAAACCAATATGGGTGCTGTAACTCACAGTTTGCAAATGTCAAAAACTAACCCCCCAAAAAATCCAGTTTCAGGTATTTTTGAATGAGCACTACTTGATTAAGGTAAACAAATTATTCTTTTTTGTTTCTTCTTTAATATTGATTCATTAATACATACCAAAAGTAATCCACAGTCAACGTATATGCTTCATTTTTTCAAATCTTGGTGGGTTCCTAAGAACAGGGGTCTTTTGATGAAAGTGTTCAACAGTGTCAAGGTAGAAGTTTTTTACTTTTGTTTATGGACTTGCATAATAGCTCTGTTATTCTATTTCTCATGTGTTATGTTTTTTCACAGGTAAGTTTTTAATCTCCTAGGGGCAAAGAAACAACATTCTGATGTACATGTAGAAACTGGTATATTTAAAGTGATCTTTACCACTTTCATCATCTGTGGTATCGATTCACTGATGTGCATATTTGATGGAAAGAAGCACACCACTAGGTCTTCTTCTGTACTTCCAACGAAATAATTTTTAGATTCACACACAGCTAACATTATATTTCTGTATAAAGTTAATCTTTCTGGGTCATAGTCATCCTTATCTAATTCTATTACATAACAGTAATCTTTAGTTTTGAAAAGAAGAAATGGTTCTATTTGTTGGAAGTGAGTCACAGCAGCTGTAGAAAATCGATCCTCAGAACATTTAATTACACTATGTAAAACCACAAAATAAATTTACTGGTAATAATCACAGGTGCTAGCAGAAGAATGGGGTAGAGCACTGTCATCCTGTTTTCGAGAAATCTTTCAATCTTTTGGAAGTTTCAGATATTCGAAAACAAATTTTTTGGTCAATTCCAAGTAAAAACTCTATATTTCATCAAAACTTTCATCAGTCTGAGATAACTTCACAACATCTTGGACACTATTAATATTGTCCATGGCTGTTTGGATCTGTAGAGAGGAATTTCGCAGAAAGGCATTCAAAATATTAATTGGCTCAAAAATTTTAATAGGGAGTGCAGTGACAAAGATAAAATCAAAAGAACACAGAAAATTTAGAGATTTTTGGCTTGTTCATAATTCTGGAAAATACTTTTTAATGAACGTATTTTACAACACCTGACAGGGCAAAAAGACTGAAGATCTGCAGAATGAATGGGCAGTTCACAGAGATTCAGATATTGCTAGGGACTTGGGGGACCTCATACCAAATTGGTTACTTCTTTCACATTTTAAAGATGGTCTCTCACCATGGTCCATTTTACATTGCCTCTTGGGTCACAAGTTTCAAAGAATGGGCCAAACAGCGGACATCCAGCAATCATGACTTAATTTCTCTGATTTTTACTTGCAATCCAGAAAAATCTCCGGTCATATTTGTTGCTCCGTCAGTATCAATCTCCGCTAATTTCAATTTGCCGCCGCTCATACCTCACCTGTCTTTCAACAACATCTTTGCCTCTGTACTTCCGCCTCGACTGACATCTCTGCCCAAACTCTTTGCCTTTACAAATGTCTGCTTGTGTCTGTGTATGTGCGGATGGATATGTGTGTGTGTGCGAGTGTATACCTGTCCTTTTTTCCCCCTAAGGTAAGTCTTTCCGCTCCCGGGATTGGAATGACTCCTTACCCTCTCCCTTAAAACCCACATCCTTTCGTCTTTCCCTCTCCTTCCCTCTTTCCGATGAAGCAACCGTTTGTTGCAAAAGCTTGAATTTCGTGTGTATGTTTGTGTTTGTTTGTGTGTCTATCGACCTGCCAGCACTTTCGTTTGGTAAGTCACATCATCTTTGTTTTTAGATATATTTTTCCCATGTGGAATGTTTCCCTCTATTATATATATATATATATATATATATATATATATATATATATATATAAGATGCCAGATACCATACCACCTGGACTACAGTTACCAAATAAAAACATATGCCTCAACCCAGGATCCAACCATCGACCTGCTGCATGCTAACCCAAGACTCTGTCCACTGCACCACCTGTACAGCACTACTAATATATGCTGACAGAGGTAGCTACCATACATGTGGTTACTGTGTTGCCAGATTGCCACTCTTTAACATCCTTTTTCTGCCATATGTACTCGCTGGACCAAGTTTTGTGAGAGATATTTTTTTATCGCTGTCATGTGAGGGGTCGTGCTGTGAAGCCATGTGTTATATATATATATATATATATATATATATATATATATATATATATATATATATATATATATATATGGTGAAGCAAAATACGCGCACTCTGACTTTGCAGCATGACCTCTCACATGACAGTGATAGAAAAAATGTCTCTCACAAAATTTCGTCCAGCGAGTGCATCTGGAAGAAAAATGACGTTAAAGAGTGGCAATCTGGCAACACAGTAACCACATGTATGGTAGCTACCTATGTCAGCACATATAGTAGTGCTGTACAGGTGGTGCAGTGGACAGAGTCTTGGGTTAGCGTGCAGGAGGTCAAAGGTTGGATCCTGGGTTGAGGCATATATTTTTTATTTGGTAACTGTAGTCCAGGTGGTATGGTATCTGGCATCTTAATCGTCAACAGCGATTGCAGCGGGTCCTCTTACATATTACAGTTTTAGAAATGGAAGATTGGTTTTCTTTGAAAAAAGCCCTTTCCATATCGTGGGCATGAATTTATTCACACCACTTCATCTAATAGATGCGAAACCTGTTTTCTTTGTGCCCTCCTCCAATGATCCCATGGATTAGTATCAATTATTACTCTTGCCTCGTTCAGGTTCATTACATTTCGTTTGGATGCTATGTTACCTGTAGGACTAGCAACGTGCTTTGCGAATAATATCCAAACTTGGTTGCTATTTGTATGTGTTATCACAATGGTCCCACTAGCTACACCTTTCGTCATTGATTCTGGTAACTGCATGCTGTTCAGTATGTATCTCAATGCATTATTATTATTATTAGTCTATAAATGAGATTGTGGATATATCGCACCTATTACCGTTAGGGAAACAGTGTAATTTGGAACTGAACATTTCACAATTAGCAGTGTCAGGATGAATCATGCAGAACAATATCTGTCAGAGGGGTAATGTGCATTAGGTGGAACAGCTAGCAGGAAAAAATGTTCAAATGTGTGTGAATTTCTATGGGACCAAACTTCTGAGGTCATCGGTCCTTATACTTAAACAATACTTAAACTAACTTTAACTTATGCTAAGAACAACACACACACCCATGCCTGAGGGAGGACTTGTACCTCCGGCAGGAGGGGCCGTGCATTCCATGAGATAGTGCCTCAAATCACACAGCCACTCCATGCAGCAGCGCACAGTACTGACAGACTGTTTATACTGTATGTGCTGTCCACCAGGCAGGGACTAGTTGCAAGCAGAGTAACACGTCCATGACAGACTCCAATGTACATGCGTACATGTATCGAATTTTCTTATTGTAAACATCTAAAGCAGTGTGGCAGATATATAGCATACACAAACGATGAATGTGTGGACATGCATCTGGTCCTTGGTGCATCTGAAACTGGGCTGGTGTTGCTGCTCGTGAATATGCTGCTAGATATCCTCATTAATGCCATCCAGATAAAAATGTGTTTTGTCGTCTGGAGCTGCACCTTCAGGAGTCAGGTTCTCTCCTTCTACCATTGCATGACAGAGGTCGTCCATGGACTCGCCATACTCCAGGTCATACACCAAGAACCTCAGTGGAGTACACATAACATCGCAAGGCATCTATGTGTCTCACAATGCTTGGTTGTTAACGTGCTGCACTAACATGGGCTGCAACCCCATCATTATGCTTTCATACAACACCTGAATCCCGCAGATCACCATTAGTGGATGCAATTCTGTGAATGGTTCCGACAACAACAGGAAACCAACGATGACGTTGTGAACATCGTAATATGGTTGGATGAAGCAGCACTCACTTGTGAGTGTGTCTTCAATATGCACAATGCCCACCATTGGTGTGAAGTTATCCTGCACGTCACCCGCGACCGTGGATAACAAGTTTACTTTAGTATCAACGTCAGGGCCAAAATATTGGGCGACAGGTGTTTGGGCCCCTACATGTTACCTGACAGGCTGACTGCACGAAGGTATCATGCATTCCTCTCAAAGTATCTGCCTGATGCTCTGGAAGATGTTCCACTACATGTTCGGCAGAGGATATGGTTCCAACATGATGGTGCACCTCCACACTCTGGAATTGATGTGTAATCATTTCCAGTGAAATGGCTTGGACGTGGAGATCCAGTTGTAAGGTCACCACGTTCACCTGACTAAATCGCCTGGATTCCTTGCTGTGGTGACACATGAAGGAGCACGTGTACTCTACTCCGCTGACGAATGTGGAAGAATTGGTAGCATGTGTTCATGCTGCTCTTGTTACGTGTTGATGTGAAGGGCCCAGAGCTGTATGATCCAGGGGGTTGTTCAATGTTTGGACGTGCAGGGAGGTCGCTTTGAGCATCTATTGTTCTGAGGACAACGTATTCTGTTGTGAAGGTCATGCGGTCATTAATATGGACACAATTACTGTCACTGGTTGCTAATGTCCGACATCTGAGCTATCATATTACAAGTAGTATAAATGACAAGTAGGTGTTGTGTTATTGCACTGTGGTATCATCTCTAGCATCTCGAAACTGATGTTGTTTTTGTAGTTACTCTGTCCTATGATAGGTCATTTGTTTCAACTGTCTATTTCTTATTTGTCTAACCATGTATTTGTTATGTTCAGCGTTACCACATTTTGTAAATTTATGATGCATGTGACATAAGAAACGGCGTATATTACAGAATGAAATGTTAGAATGAAATTAGCAAATAAAAAAAGTGTGCCCCAACACTGGATCGAACCCTCGATCTCCTGCATGCGAACCCAAAACTTCATCCACTGTAAAGCACAAGTAATATGTGCTGACAGAGGTAGTTACCATACATGTGGTTACAGTGTTGCCAGACTGCCACTCTTTAAAGTCCTTTTACTGCCAGATGTGCTCGCTGGACAAAATTTTGTGATATATATACTACTGAGAATATGAGTAATATCTAAATGCCAATTAGAAATATTTCGTTTTTCGACAATATGATAACTCTGCTTCATTGTCAAACGAATTAATATTTCAATATAAACTATTGCCTATTTGTTAAGAAAACACTGCTCAGCTTTCTAATATAAGGTTCACTATTGCAAGGCAGAAGTACCTTAACATTCGGTTGAAAAACTTGTTACCTTATATGGGTTCAAACCTCTTTTCTACAGAAATCCTGTATTTAAATGTACAAGTTATCTGAAACCAAGTCAGAATTCCTTCAGCTCATCAAAACATCCCAGGTTCCTCAGTTCAACCTCCAATTATATCAAATTGTCCTTCATTTGATTAAAATCTTCAGTTTCCTAAGTGATCGAGAGCTTCTTATTAAATTATTATTCCAACAGTCAACTTGAAACTATAAAAATAAAATTTGCTTATGAACCGTAACTCAGTACACAGTGCTACGTGCTACAGTTTTGGAATCTTAACATTGATTCACACATTGATTTCAACTAGATTTCTAATGTATGCAGGCACATAAACGAGTTTGTATGTATCCATGATAACATTGTTTAATCACAGTCTAACGTAATAGTCCTGATACTCCATCTCAATTTCATTACCCACAGTGATAGCAAAGCCCCAAGCTGCTAGCAAGCAACAATTCTGAATACGATATTGGACGAGTTCCAATAGTAATGTTTATATCGATCTGCAACACAGTTTTTACGATAGGGTGTACATGCAGTGCCATAAAAATCGACAATTACTAGAAAATGACACCACAGTTGTCGTCCTAGGCACTGTGGTAGGTATGAAACGGTGATCACAGGGCAGTTTATTTACCATTCTCTTGTAATGAACAGATATTTACTGATTAATGCCGTTTTCGTTTAATAACAAGACAGTGCTAATAAACTCAAGAAGACCTGACCTTCTACAGAAATACATCGTATATCTACCCAACAAGCGTGGTTTTATTTGGTACACTTTTAGCCAAATCCATGAATGTGAAACGAGGGAAAGTTATATGGAATGTAATTTTTAGATTATTTAACGTACCAAATAACCTACAACACCTCTAGCTTAAGGTAAAATCACACAGATGTAATTAAAAACAGTCAAATGGAATAAAGCTGTATCCCAGAGAGTCCAGTTCAACAATTATTGCTAAATCTGAGCTACGAACGGCAAGACTCTTCAACACATTCGCTTTTGATACAAAAGTCATTATATTTAAAAAATATTCATGTATTAGAAAGTCGACTGAAGTGTAAGAAAGGGCGAATCATTAGACTCCATAATTTTTTTCAAGTGGCATGGAAAGTGACTATGATATAAACAGAGATATATGGTTCCATGCGTAAAATATGTGTTTCCATTCTCTTGGTTTCAGCAGAGTAAGCTGCAATTACGCATATTCAAAATAATTTCTTCATGAATTAGTCGTAGCTTATCTCACTGAACCAGTGTGGTTCGACTGTTTTGACATGTATTTAATAATACTACATGTTTCCTGTCAACTAACACATGGACTGCAAAAATATAATAACTATTTCGTTAATTAAATAGAAAACAACTAAAAACAAGCTTTATCCTTACGACACGGTACAGCTGGTTCATAAAATACTCTCCAGAGGCCGTGTTTCATAGTTTGTGGTAGATCTTCATAAAATGCTGAAATTTAGTTTACAGTTGTTTGCAATGATTGCTGTTGTACATGATGATGATAAGGAGCAGAGAGCAAAATGACTCTGGGTTGGAAAAATGTTAAAAATCTAGACTGTAAAGGAGAGTTCCACACTCTTTAGATGGAACTGAAACAGGAGGGGTCATCGTTCTATAAATATTTCAGAATGTCTAAACAACAGTTTTTTTTACCTGTCAAGCGAGATACAAATAAAAATTATGAAGAGAAATTCAAGATTTAGGCATCCAATATCACCTTGACAGAATCTGATGGTTTGCCTACAGTTAAGTCTAGATGAGCCATTTTAGTATACTTCAACTATATTTGCATATATTTCTGCTACCACCTGTACATCGTTAATTTACTACGAATAATATTTCAAATTTCTGCATGCTGCATCAGATTTACTTCCGGTTTTTCTTTTTGCTATTCCACTGGAGAAATTGTGACTAAGGCACATTGAACACGATATGTATCTTCTATTTTGCAATACACTCCTTCAGTGTATACAATAAAGTACTTTAACTTAGTATTGTCTTCCAGTATATGTTAAGACTTTTTCTCAGTAGCAGTCAGTGGGGAATAATTTCGTATTAGTCCACATTGTGTACTTAATGCAACATTTGCTCATCAAGTAGGCTACACTATGGTTTAAATGGCTCTCAGCTCTATGGGACTTAACTTCTGAGGCCATCAGTCTTCTAGAACTTACAGCTACATAAACCTAACTAACCTAAGGACATCACACACATCCATGCCCGAGGCAAGATTCGAACCTGCGACCGTAGCGGTCGCGCGGTTCCAGACAGTAGCGCCTAGAACCGCTCGGCCACAACGGCCGGCTACACTATGGCCTCTCGAAACATTCTTCCTGAGAAACCTTGACGTGGCGTGACGTGACGTGTCAATGAGGTTCCGTTGACTATATTGGTCTATCTTTTGCCATTTGGACTACAAATAATAGAATTTTGAGCAATTTTTATGGGACTGCAAGCATGTTGATCAACGCAACTTTTGGGCGACACAGGCAAATTCAAATGAATTTTTGTGCACTGACATTAATTTAATGTTATTTGAAACGATGTTTACCACTCCACTGCCTTGCAAAATACTGCAACCCGAAAGTGCTACCAGTCTCCAAATAGCGACTCCAATGTTAACATTAAAACGCTATAGATAGGTAATTAGGCTGTTACAGTAATGTGTACATTTTTTAACTTGCAATAACGCTAGTGGACGAATCAAGATCGAGTTTTGTCTTCTTTCTTGTTACAAACTTATCTATAATTAGAAACTATCATAACAGTACATACCACGAAAACAATAAACAGGAACACGTACATTAATTTCAGCTGCAAGTTAGAACTGAAATTATTAGCAAATCAATAACTAGACCCAATTAGGGCCAACAATGTACAGTATTACGTGGGAACTATAATTTGGCAAGCGGAAGCCCCAGTTCTGATTGCTAGTAGTCAACAACAGTTGAGAGACTTCATGCCATTGTGATTTGCAGTTTTCTTTATTGCCAACTGTGCAACGCACTATTAGCAGGCATAGACTACTTCTTGTTGCAATATTTTCAATGTGATTTTTTTCTAAAATGAGTGGTGATGCGGTTGCTGGCCTACCGGTATTGTGAGTGTTACCTTGCATTCCAGTCCTGAAAAGAAAGCTGGTTATCAGGAGCTTGCAAAAGTTCAAAAGACAGGGTCTTGTTACCTGCACTGCATACTTACAATACTTGGAGGTGGAGCTTGAAACCCTCGGCCTCCACTTCCGACGTCTCCGAGGCAGCAGTCCACAGCCTCTCTTCCCATGCCCCACAACCCCCACTAGCAAGATGCCAAGTTATAGTTCGTGAGTAGTGGCTGGAATTGGTTAAAGTTTGGATGGGCGATAGTTGATACATTAACTCTATTGATGGCCTCATTGACTATAAGTAGTGTAGGTCCTATGTCTTTTTCATCATATGACTGAAAATCAAAATATCTTTCACTAAACAGCAAGTAGATCATATGTAATTTCATTAAGGTGATTAGGAGTCTCGATGCCCTGGACCCCTCTCCCCCGGCCGCCCTTTGGCTATGTCCTTGGCTTACCAGCATCAAGGTAAGCTCTATTTTGTATCACATAGTTGTTTACTAACCATTTTAAGTACATTAAACAGAATCAGACCCGAGCTTAGGAAGGAAATGTGACTTTCCTCCTGCACACAAAGAAGCTCCAGCTGATCATGTTCAAACACTTGAACCTAGAATGTGTTTGAAGATGCAATAGATAATGAAATGAAATTCAGTTTCAGTTCGATCTGATTAATGTGGAGAGCGCTGTTAAAACTTGCTTAGCTGCTAGAGAAGTTTCACTTATTTACTCACATCATAACAACCTGCTGTTTGTAACAGATGATGATCTATACAGTGTTGAGGATTAACAAGAATGTATATTAGATTCATATGTTTTCACTCTGTGGCAAACGATTAGTGTTGCAAGACAAAGTTAATTGTTATTTTAGTGTATGGATGCAAAAGATATAAAAAATGTGTACCTAGAGTATTTTCATTCCTTCTATAGTATATTATATTGTTGGTGCTTCATTCAAGTAACCATTATAGAGAGAGCAGGAGAGATGGAATCTGACATAATACTAGTGGAGTTGACATACATCATCTCTCAGCAGGTGGCTAGGTGTGTTACCAAACACCACTGCAGTGATGTAGAAGGTCTCTCTCACACTAGCCCAAGCTCCTCCTTCTCTCTGTCATCCAACCGGTAGCTGCATATTTTGCATAGTATGTTTTTCTTGTGTGTGTGTGTGTGTGTGTGTGTGTGTGTGTGTGTGTGTGTGCAGCATGAGCAACAGCAGATCCAGCCTCAAAAGTACCACCAAGGACATCTCCACCTGGAACTGTCAATTTAAGACCAAGTCCTAATATATCTAAGAAGGAGGATTTTTTACCCACTCCTAAAAAAAGGAGAAAACTTTGTGTCTCCAAATGAGGTTGAGATCCTCTGTAATGATTCCAATGAACCTTGTCAGTCAGTTATAATTAACAATGTCATGTCTACTGAATCTCATCAATGTACAATGCACCTAACAAAATTTCCTTGAACTAAAAATTTATTTTGATAATGTACAGGAACTAAAAAATAAACTAAATAAATTACATTTTCACATATGCAATTCCTGTAATTTTGAAAAAGAAATAGAACTGTCAGGCATAGAGCTTACTCACTTGAACATTTATATAATAACAGCTTACAGATCACCCTATGGCAACATAAATTCCATCTACAAAAATCTAGCATCAGTAATAGAAAACTTAAGCAAAAGAAAATCTCATAGTACACTCCTGGAAATGGAAAAAAGAACACATTGACACCGGTGTGTCAGACCCACCATACTTGCTCCGGACACTGCGAGAGGGCTGTACAAGCAATGATCACACGCACGGCACAGCGGACACACCAGGAACCGCGGTGTTGGCCGTCGAATGGCGCTAGCTGCGCAGCATTTGTGCACCGCCGCCGTCAGTGTCAGCCAGTTTGCCGTGGCATACGGAGCTCCATCGCAGTCTTTAACACTGGTAGCATGCCGCGACAGCGTGGACGTGAACCGTATGTGCAGTTGACGGACTTTGAGCGAGGGCGTATAGTGGGCATGCGGGAGGCCGGGTGGACGTACCGCCGAATTGCTCAACACGTGGGGCGTGAGGTCTCCACAGTACATCGATGTTGTCGCCAGTGGTCGGCGGAAGGTGCACGTGCCCGTCGACCTGGGACCGGACCGCAGCGACGCACGGATGCACGCCAAGACCGTAGGATCCTACGCAGTGCCGTAGGGGACCGCACCGCCACTTCCCAGCAAATTAGGGACACTGTTGCTCCTGGGGTATCGGCGAGGACCATTCGCAACCGTCTCCATGAAGCTGGGCTACGGTCCCGCACACCGTTAGGCCGTCTTCCGCTCACGCCCCAACATCGTGCAGCCCGCCTCCAGTGGTGTCGCGACAGGCGTGAATGGAGGGACGAATGGAGACATGTCGTCTTCAGCGATGAGAGTCGCTTCTGCCTTGGTGCCAATGATGGTCGTATGTGTGTTTGGCGCCGTGCAGGTGAGCGCCACAATCAGGACTGCATACGACCGAGGCACACAGGGCCAACACCCGGCATCATGGTGTGGGGAGCGATCTCCTACACTGGCCGTACACCACTGGTGATCGTCGAGGGGACAAAGAATAGTGCACGGTACATCCAAACCGTCATCGAACCCATCGTTCTACCATTCCTAGACCGGCAAGGGAACTTGCTGTTCCAACAGGACAATGCACGTCCGCATGTATCCCGTGCCACCCAACGTGCTCTAGAAGGTGTAAGTCAACTACCCTGCCCAGCAAGATCTCCGGATCTGTCCCCCATTGAGCATGTTTGGGACTGGATGAAGCGTCGTCTCACGCGGTCTGCACGTCCGGCACGAACGCTGGTCCAACTGAGGCGCCAGGTGGAAATGGCATGGCAAGCCGTTCCACAGGACTACATCCAGCATCTCTACGATCGTCTCCATGGGAGAATAGCAGCCTGCATTGCTGCGAAAGGTGGATATACACTGTACTAGTGCCGACATTGTGCATGCTCTGTTGCCTGTGTCTATGTGCCTGTGGTTCTGTCAGTGTGATCATGTGATGTATCTGACCCCAGGAATGTGTCAATAAAGTTTCCCCTTCCTGGGACAATGAATTCACGGTGTTCTTATTTCAATTTCCAGGAGTGTATTTTGAGATGTGGTGATTTTAACACAAGTTTTCTCTTAGAAGACACTAGCCATTTAAGCTTCAAAAATTTTATGATGATCTACATCTTTGACCTGATGGTCAATTCTCTGACTAGGGAAACAAACCATTGTGTTAGATGACTGGACCAAGTAGATAGTAACATCAATTGTACAGTATCCTCTGTACATTTAGGATTCTCAGACCACAGTGCATTAATTATGCAAGTTAACTTGCCAATGAACATGCCTCAACCCAAAAAACTGTTGTACAGAGGAGAAAGTTCAATAAACACAATATCCACACTTTCCTCTTTCACTGCAGAAAGAAAGCTAGCAAAATGTATATGAGGTTTAAACTATAGACAGTAATTATGAAGTATTTGCAGATATTTTCTGTTATTATCTTCACTGTCACTTCCCCTTACAAACGAAAAGTATGAATAGGGACAGAAAGATTTCCAACTGGATCACTCCAGGAATCATTAGATCATCTCAAAGGAAAAGAGAACTTCTCTCCATTAGCAAAACTGAACTAGGCAGTAAACTTCATAAGAAAGCAGTCAGAAGAATTTTATTCAAACATCCAAGGGAGAATTGTGCAAACCAGTATTTAGGAATCTGAGTATATTGCCCATTCTGTGCCAATACATACTAAAAGTATTACATTTCATTAGGAAACTTAACGAACTTGACAGAAATATGGATTACCACCTTCATGACACAAGATCAAAAATTTATTTAAGACTAATTCCCCGCTCAACAAGTTTGTACAGTAAAGGTATTAAATCTATGGGAACAAAAATTATATAACCGCTTTCGGGCACCACTAAAAGAAATTTAGGAATTAAATAAATAAAACATTATTTTTACTGCACCCAGGTATTTTTTGAATCTGACCTGTCCTAATAAAGAAAAGTATATCAAAACAGTCATCACTTAAGCCATTTTCGTACAGATCTTTTACTTTCTGTAGCAATATGAGAAATTAATTAAAAATGCTACTGTTTGAGTTTAATGTCATATTTTCCAATCATGCAACAGATAAGAAAATAAACTATATGAAGTTATAGCTATTAGAACTTGTTCTATATAGGTAAAAATAACACTGTCAATATTATAATGTTCCTGCCAGCTGTTTGTAAAGAGCCTTCAGCAATTAAAAAAAATGGTATGTGATATTCATGTTGTATATGTTGTAATGTGTATTTTTGTATTGACTTATCCAACATCAGTTGTACAAAGTACTGTACTGATTTGATAGTATTTGACATAAAATTTTTTAAAGTGAAGTGTGTGTGTATGTGCATGTATGTGTATGTGTGCTGAAAGGTGACATTGTACACAACTCACATGAAGAATACAGAGGTTAGTGTGTGTGTGTGTTGAAAGGGGACAATGTACACAACTCACATGAAGACGCTTATGTAATTTTTTTAACATGGCATCAACTAAAGTTAAAGTTACATTTTTTTTAACATAACGCCATTTTTCACTTTTTCGTAATTCAAATGAAGGTTAAGTACGTTTTTTGAACATGATGCCATTTTATTCAAGTGAAGGTTAAGTATTTTTCGATATGTATATACTGTACATTTTCAAAGACAGTGCCAATTTACGCAGTTTAAGTGAAGCTTACGTAATTTGAGAGCTGCTTTGTGGTCGGCTGCTTCATTTTAATACTACGTTACGATTGGCAGGAGACTGGAGGGGGAGGCGGAAGGATGGACAAGGGGAGGGGGAGGGACTGGCGTGGTTTGTTATATGATGATGCTGATGTTACATATAAAGATGACGGTGTCATCGGTAAGTTTGATAATGTCATAAAGGAAAGGGCCATGCCTTGTCATGTGTGGGCACAAAATGACGACAACGAGATAGGCTTTAGTAGACAGTTGAATGTCTAATTGCATCAAAGGCCCCATAGCTACACTACTAAGGAGAAAGGTACAGCTGTAGAAGTGTGACTATGGGAAAGCTGGATGCTAAACATAGAATAAAGATTATGCTGTATGAAGACCAATAGCTGAGATGGGAAGCCAGTACTAAGCAAAGAATGGAAGACTGAAACATGGAATGAATATACAGAACAGTTATCTAAAGGAAAGAAACTTATAGACAGTATTATGGAGTGAGGAGAAGAAGTGGGTGGAATATGAGATTTGGGATGTGATACTATGAGAAGAATTTGACGGAACACTGAAAGACCTAAGACAAAACAAGGCACCTGAAGTAGACAATATTCCCTCAATACATGTATAACGTATGAGACAGACGAAATACCCTCATACTTAAAAAAGAATTAAATAATCACAATATCAAAAATGACAGGTGCTGATAGGTGTATTAGCGGATTATCAGTTTATTAGTCATTGTTGGAAAATACCAACACAAATTGTCTGTAGAATGATGGGACGACTGGTAGAAGTGGGCACAAGGGAAGATCAGATTATGTTCTGCCGAATGTAGGAACTTGCAAAGCAATCCTGATCCCAGGATTGCATTTATAGCAATTGTAGCTTAAAAAACAGACTTTGGCGGTACTGACTGGCGTACACTTATTGACATTCTGTAGCTATGAAGGATAAAATACAGGGAGCGAAATGCTACCTGCAACTTGTACACAAACGAAATGACAGTTAAAAGAGTTGAAGGAGCTGAAAAGGAGACAGTAACTGAGAAGTAAGTAAGACAGAATTGGAGCCTCCCCATACAGGTTAATCTGTACTTAGAGCAAAATGATAAGGACAGCAAGGAGAAATTAGATAAGGGAACTAAAGTGCAGGGCGGGGGGAAGAAACAGGAACTTTACAGAGACAATAGAAAGTTCAGAAATTAGGATAGCAACTTCATGAGTCTGTTGAATGAATTGTAAGTAAAGCAGTTGCTAAACTGAGAGTTTGAACACCACTGTGCTTTACTAGACAAGGTCTATTAGGTAGTCGATTATACTTGCTTTCCTTCGAGCTTTGAACTGAATGACCCAGAAAGTTGTTACAGGACTTATAGTTCAACGTGAACTCCGAACCACGAAATAACGTGGCCTTTTTTTACATATGCCGATCATTTCTGTGTGGGAAAAAATGATAAATAACTTAAGAAAATCCCATGACCAACTGAGAAGTGAATTCCGGATATTTCGATTTATAGTCTAATACTCACTCACCGAGTCACAATCAGAATACATTATCAGAGCATTACAGCGCTCGGATGATGACGATGATTATGTTTGTTATGTTGGGCGCTCAACTGTGCGGTCATGAACGCCTGTACAAAGTCCCAACTTTTACACAGTCCAATTTTTTTCACAATCCAATGTATCCACTGGCACGAATGGTGATACTGATGATTGTGAAATGATGAGGCAACACAAACACCCAGTCCCCGGGCAGAGAGGCTCCCAAACCCAGCCGGTAATCGAACCTGGGACCCCGCGATCCAGAGGCAGCAGTGCTAGCCACTAGACCACGAGCTGCAGACACAGCGCTCGGAATTTTGCTCATAATACAGAAATAGGATTGATATGTATTCGCCTTGATTTTCGTGATTCCGTAATAACACGATATTGTGGAGCAAATGTAAGTAAACACTATCTGCCACAATTAAGGAATTGACGAATATGTAAATAGCTGGCTAATGTTCATGAAGTAGTGGTAAACAGTTAGTATGACAGATGTATGCGGAATACTTTCAGCCTGGTTTGATCTTCCAGTAAATACCTATATTTCGAGTCAGTTATTTCCTTCGGTCAGAAAAAATGGTTGGTGTTTATTAACCACATACTAGGACTGGCATGCGGAAACTATGTTATTATCAGCTGTTTGCAAAGCTTTCTACTATTATTACCTGAAGCACCTATAATCCAATTTATGTAAACACTTATTATGTGCTTGTAATCAACTTTAATGACAAATGAATTACCGTAATCTGTTGGTTTAATTGGTGGCAAAAAAATAAATATTGCCTACTGCATTGTTGGAAATACCATGGCAGAATAACGCACTGAATTTCAAAGAATGTGGATGAATTTCATCTCTGAAAGAGATGGCAGCATCTCCAACATCCACTGAATCATCAGCTTCAGAAACACCTCCAGCATCCACTGAAACAGCAGCTACAACTACAGATACAACAAGTATGGTGGCACGTCCAAGGGTAAGAAATACAAGGAGCAGGAAACGTGTAATTCTTAAGGATTTTTGGTACCCAGCCTCAGCAAGGAACAGCCGGTAACATTGAGAAACATGAGTACAAACTCCTCTCAATCTAATTTCAATAATTTAAAAATAATGAGCCTTAACATACAATGCATTAAAAATAAAATATTAGAACTTGAGATTGCAGCCAATGAAGCTAGTATAGATTGTATTTGCATTCAAGAACATTGGTGCATGAGTTATGAACTAGAAAATATTTGCATTTCCCCATACAAATTAGTAAGCCATTTTTGCAGGAAGGAAACAAGACATGGTGGTGTTTGCATTTATGTAAAACCTGGAGTAAAGGTTAAAAATATGACTGTAACTGAATCCTTGGATGAAGAAAAACATTTTGAGGCTGCAGCAATACAGTTGAATATGCAAAAGAGTAAATTAATAATAATGGTCAGTGTACAGATCACCATGTGGTGATCCTGAAATTTTTAGAAATAAGTTAGAGGCATTGCTCAAAATATTACATCATAAAAAATCAACAATAATTATAAGTGCAGATTTTAATGTCAACTTATTGACTGAAGGTGCATCCAAAGATCAGTTCCTGAATGTTTTACATAGCTTCAATTTGTATCCACATATAACTAACCCTACAAGAATAACAAACTCTTCAAAAAGTCTCATAGATAATATCTTCACAAATATAGATGCCATAGATATAGATGTAATAAATGTTGAGCTAGGAATATTTGATCACAATGTCTTATCCTTAAATTTCCCATAGCCCCTGTGACCAAAAATAGTTCATACCAAATGTACAAAAGAACCTTCTCCACAAATAGTTGCAGTCACTTCATAAATACAATGACTAACCAATCATGGGCAGAAGTACTGTTACAAACTAGCACAAACACTGCATATAATGTTTTTTCTTCCCTGTTTATGTTGAATTTTGAAATGTGTTTTCCTAAGAAACTTGTCAAAACAAACACATATGGGCATACACATGCTAACTCCTGGATCACAACAGGTATTAGAAATTCCTCCAGGACCATGAAAATGCTTAACTATAGACTGAAAAGTTGGACTGATCCCAAGTTAAAGAATATGTAACAAATTACAAAAAAATATATAGAAAAGTAATAACAAAAGCAAAATTACTAAGTAATGATAAATTAATAAGAAAATCATGCAATAAATCAAAAACTATTTGGGAAATTGTGAAAAGGGAAACAGGTAAGGGCCTCAAGGATCAGGAAATAGTACTCAAAAATAGTGAAAATATTGAATTAAAAGATGAAACTCTGGAAAATTACATTAATAATTACTTTTTAAGTGTACCAGTGTCATTAAGTAAAAACTTTACTAAGCATGAGAAATTAACAGCCCCAAAAGTAGACAGTAGTATGTTGTTAACTCCCACAAATGATAATGAAATATTAAAGGTGATAAAGAGTCTAAAATCAAAAATGTCTGCAGGTGTGGATGAAGTGCCTGTGTCAATAATAAAAAAAGTTGCCCAACAAATTATAAAGCCCCTGGTACATATTGCCAATTTGTCTTTCAGCGAAGGTGTGTTTCATGAGAGGTTGAAAATCTCTAAGGTTAGATCTCTGTTATAAAAGGAGATCCATACAAGGTAGAAAATTATAGACCAATATCCCTTCTCCAATCATTTTCAAAAATTCTAGAGAAATTAATGAAAACCAGACTCATAAATTACTTAGATGCTCACAAACTTCTAAACTGCAATCAACATGGCTTTCGCTCGGGCCACAGCACAGAATCAGCTATCCGTGCCTGTACCAAAGAGATTGTCAGGAGTCTCGACACTAAAAAATGTGTAGTGGGAATTAACTTAGATTTATCTAAAGCTTTTGATACAGTAAATCACAAAATTCTGTTAAACAAGATGGAGGCAATAAGTGTAAGGGGAGTTGTGAAGCAGTGGTTTGAATCTTACCTTCAAGATAGAACACAGGTAGTAGAAATCATCGCAGAACATAAAAATCAGAAAATCAAGTGGGTCTCAGATGTAAAGAAATTGGAAATAGGTGTCCCACAGGGCAGTGTTCTTGGTCCCTTATTATTCTTGCTTTATATAAATGACATAAAAAAATCCTAATATTTCTAAAAAAATAATGTTGTTCGCAGATGACACTAGCATAATTATAAGTGATGATAAAAAATCATTAACCACCACAACTGATATAGTCCTGAAATATATTCAACATTGGTTTAATACTAATGAGTTAACACTTAATCTAAGTAAAACATATTATATACAGTATGGCAAAGCAACGCAAGATATGGACCTCCAGTTAAAACTAATGGATAAGAAGATAGAGAGTGTACAATCCACAAAGTTTTTGGTCATGCACATTGATCAAAACTTAAGCTGGAAAGACCATCTCAAGTACTTATCCCAAAGGCTCAATTCGGCATGTTTTGCATTGAGGATATTAGCTAGAGTATGCAGCACAGACTGTACGAGACTAGTGTATTTTGCTTACTTTCAGTCCATCGTGTCTTACGGCATAGTGTTCTGGGGTAGAACTAAATCAAGCTTAACAGATATCTTCAAATTTGAGAAAAGAGCTGTACGAATCATAACACATAACTCTCCAAGAACTCACTGTAGGCCCATTTTCAAAGAACTGCAAATACTCACAATACCATCACTGTATATTTTTAAAAGCATTCTGTGTACAAGAGCACATATGAAAAATCTACGTACAAATGAGGACTGCCATAATTATAATACTAGAACTCGTAAGAATTTGTATGTAGAAAGGGTAAGGACAACACAAACCCAAAAGCATGTAAGTTATTTTGGAATGAAACTCTACAATGCTCTGCCAGTGTACATGAAGGCAATAATAGATGAAGTAAAATTTAAGACTGAGCTTAAAAATTACCTTTTAAGCAAAACTTTCTATGACGTAGATGAGTACTTTGATTGTGTGTAAATTTATTGCCAAAAATTTTAATTTATATGTCTAAATTTGTACTTTTAAAAAATGCCTTGAAAGTGATATTCCATTATTGTGTCTGTAGTACTTGTACTAGTATGATAACTTTGTTGTGACAATTCCTACATCATGTAAATGATATACAGGAAGATAATAAAATTAAATGAAATAACAGTACAACACAACCTGAAGACAACCAACTTGCCAAGTAGGAGCACTTGAAGTTCGTTTGGATGGCACAAGTCGATGTCAGGGTATTAATTTCAGTTTCAACGGAAAAATATAACAAAAGTCGCTATCACATTATTTACTTCGTTATTTCAGTCATAGTCCACAGAGCGATAGCTCATTACGGTACCTAGTGATTCAGGATATTTTTTGCTTCGCTATCACACTTCTTTATTTAAGACTGCTAATAAAAACGAATACAGCATTTAATTTTCACCTTATGAAAATGAAAACGTTATCTGATTTGCTTAACACACGTAGTTAATAATAAGTTACCTGTCAGGAGTTTCTTTCATACCACCTACATTAAACTTTTCATTAAAACGGTATATATATATAGGGAAGGTCTATTTGATGCAATGAGAAAAAAAGTTCTGGACAGGAATTTTGTAGAATGATGCAAATAATTCTGCGCCGTGTGAAATGAACCATCATCACACGCGCGCGAATTTGAACGTAGTGCGTAGAGTGGGGAGACGGAACAGGATATGGCGTTACAGCGTCTCCAATTGGCGCTGAAAGGAACTACTCAGAAAAGTATACAAGATGTGACAGGGCAGAGGAATGGTTTTCAGAATGTCAGATTTTTTAGCAATTTTTCGTTAACTTTTTATGTAGTTTATGATTAAATGACACTAATGATTTTAAATATTGTGTGAACAACAGCAGATTACTGCACAATGAATTTCGCGATTTATTGTTGTTTAAGTGAATTAACTATATCACAAACCTGGCGTACCGGTGTGTTGCTGCCCTAACAATGTTCGCTATATTACCGATTGTATTCAAAGTGGATTTAACTTCCATGAAGCTTAAATGGAAAGGATGAACTGGTGAGTGTCAGTTTTAAGTCCGTTTTCTCTTGCTTTGTTTATGATACTTGTGTTTAGGAGCACTTGCTTCACAGCATCCCTCTACCCAGTTTTCGTAGTTCTTTAAGCAAAGTGTGTGAGCGCGCCTGCGTGCGCGTGTGTGTCATACACAGTCACTGTTGCAGGTTTGCTCGTATAATAGCTTACCATCCATATGTAATTCTAATTGGGGTTGCTGTATTTGCGGCGACATGTATTGTCATTCCAGTCACAACAAGAAAACCTCCAGATTTCTCTGATCCTACTTCGGTAAGCATTCCAGCAAAACATAAGTAGCTCTTTGGTGTTAGAAATACAATTGTCTATTGAGTAGTGGGTACTGTTTAGTAAGTCTATGTAGCAGATTTTCTTACATCTTTGTCTGTTAAAAGGTGCTTATGCTGTTGTGAACCATTATCAGATGTCGCTTTATTTTAATTGCCAAATGTCTGTAGTGCCAAATTTAGTTTGCAGCAGCTATGTTCTAGTTCGAGATATTATTTTCAGCAATTTGTAATGGTTGAGGATCGTGGGATACATTTTATTAAGTTCACTGCTAAGCATTTGTATCAGTAGTGCTTGAGAAGTGTTATTGTTTGTTGTTCTATAGGTAAAAGACAGGAGACAAGTGTTTAGCCATATGGTGATTATTTTAGTTGTGGTCTCATTGAAACACACTTGTTTCATTAGTTGCATTCAGTTTTAAGTTTAGTTTAAACAGGCTTTTCATTGATAGTAGAAGCATGTTTTGCTTAAGAACATTAAATCATGAAACTACACAATTTCCTGAATTTCTTGAAAAGTTTCACTTTAAAAATGGGAAGAAAATTTAAGGAGAATATTTATCCTAGATTGAAGATAGTAAAAAATAAACAATACTGCGTTTTTATAAAATTTTTCATGATTCCTCTTAATGGTAGTGGTTGTGTGTGTGTGTGTGTGTGTGTGTGTGTGTGTGTGTGTACATATTTGAGTGTCAGTGCCTTTAACTTTGCATAAACAGAACAAGACGGAACAACTGAAAACATTCAGTAGTGCAGTATTTTCAGGATCCCTGGGGAAGATAAATTTTGCATGAGAACTGAATTTAATTAGTCAGCATTTGGTTCTGCAATAGGTAGCCATGTTTGCAGACAAAATTACTGGATATGAGATCAGCTTGTTATGCAAAAAACTTCTTTACATGACAGGTTGGCATGATATCCAGTAACTAAATTTCATGTTACAGAAGTTGTCTTCAAACCAAAGTTGTGGCCACATTTTAACTTCAGTATACAAAACATTGCAACAACAATACTGGTGTCTATTTAATTATTACAGTATGTCGTTACATACACATCATTGATGCAATATAGTGTGATTTGAGAGAGTTTTGAAATTAAGAAAAAATAGCTGAATTCAATTATCGCATAGAGATCTGTTTTATTGCACTGAGTTATTGTTGACAACTTCGTTTACATTTTCTGAAGGGTCAGTATGTATAAAAAGTGAAACGCTTTTATTGATTGGTAGTGGGGAAATGTTTAGGATTTCTTGACTGATTGTCCACTTGGAAATCCTTTGAACATGGAGCAGGAGATGATATAGACTTATGCATATTTAAAGTCATGAGAAGCATTCAGTAGCTTGGCAGTAGGGTGTGTTATTTGAGGAATCTTACTTTAATTTATGTTTGTGTGGTAGTGCACATCGCATTATCAAATGAATATGCTATGTTCCAGCAAATATGTTTGAGTGTCATGTCAGATTACGTG
Source organism: Schistocerca nitens (assembly GCF_023898315.1). Lineage (NCBI taxonomy): Eukaryota > Metazoa > Arthropoda > Insecta > Orthoptera > Acrididae > Schistocerca > Schistocerca nitens. The sequence continues at coordinate 39,688,730 of NC_064616.1, forward strand.
TTTTATTAAGAAATGATGAAATTTTAGTTGCTGAAATCAAACAATCCAGTTAGCAGTCTGATGTGTTATTGCGTCAGGTCAGTACTTAATCCTTGTTGTCTAATGTGCAAACACATTCTTTCTAAATTTTGTGCAATGTAGTGGTAACCACTTTTTCCCCTCATCCATCTGTTTTGTATTGTATATTAAATATCTACAATAGGCATATATGGTCACTCAGCAATCAGCTCACATGTTCTACAGTAGTATTTTATTGTACTCTAGGCTCACATTGGAGCTGTGAGACTTGGAACACAGCAGAAACTCATGTGACACATCTTTGATTTATTGTCACAAAATGCAGGCACTCTTGTTGTAGAGAAAAGTAAGTTCACAAAGTATGATGTCGTTCCAGTAGTTTGTGGTATATGGCCGGTGCTTTGAACTTAAATGATATCTCTCTTATTGATGGGAAAGTCAGGATAGCATGTAAAATTTATTAAGGGACTAGGATTGTATTTTTTGTATTTTATTGGTCCAGTTGTCTACATAGCAGCTTATGCATAAGACATTGGACAAGTCAAGTTATAAATATACATGCTGAAAGTAATTTCAAGGCATACAAAATATAAGCTTACAATAATACACTTTACACACAAGTATTAATATAACACATTTCATAAATTCAAATATTCTTCAATGGAGTAATAGCAGTGATGCTGTAAATATGACTTTAGAGATTTTCCAAATGTATTGACCTCAGTGATAGCCTTTATGTTTTCAGGAAGTTTGTTATAAAGCTTAACGGATGCAGCTCACCATGTAGAGAAGATACACAGCTGTGGAAAGGCACATAAAAATGTAGAAAATTGATCAGCTTTGGTGTTAACACTGTTATGATAAATTTTTCACAAACCCCGAAGTGCTGTTTTTATGGGATGATCATAAAAATAAACTTTTTAAGTTTTGGGATGCTAGTGATCTAGGCACATGTCAGTTTGTCTTCTATGAACTGGTACCCACTGCAGTATTATAATTTCTGTCTTGCAAATACACCATAAACTTATTGCTTTGAATACAGTAGATTTGTAGTTTAACTGCTAAGTACTTTTTCAAAAAAAATGTTCTTTCTTCTCCTGTTCTTTCTCCAGTTTTCCCTGAATACATGAGAAAGTGGCTCTGGCATGCTACATTATGTCTTTCATAAAGATAATTTTTTGTGTTGGAAATTTTCTGTCAGATAGTTACTTTTATTTGTTTGCTCATTACTTTCCATAGATACCCAAGTTTTTCTGGGTTAACCTATGTAAGATGCCAAACAAGTAGTTCTGTACTGGTGCATTTTCCTTTTAGTGTGAAATCAGCTATCCAGACTTTGCCATTGTAAGATGACAAAGTTAGTGTTTGCCAAACAGTTCAGATTCACTGAAATGCTGTCCCATGTTGGAATGCTAATATGACATACCAGTTTTTCACAATTCATTTGGCGACTGAATATTTGAAAAAGCTAGTATAATTATTCTCATCATCACCAGCACAAAAGCAATCCTACACTATACAGAAAACCATTACAGTCACCTAGGTGAGACATTGATATTTAAAACAGTTAGCATGCATAACACCAAGTGATGTCAGTTAGTAAATGGCTTGCACTGGGCTGTGAACCACAGAAGCACATCATCATCCCCCCCCCCCCCCCCAACTCATTGGATTAGATTAGATTCAGTTTTCATCCCATAGACCACAAAATAACATGATTCTCATGGGTGTGTAACATTACATAGGTTATAGCATTTCTTGTCATACTTCGTTTATACCATTTGAAAATTATAGAGAGACACATTGTTACTAAAGAGAGTTGTAGTTTGAATTTGTATGTGCCTGCCCTGATTTATATTTCATTATTTTCACCATACCAATTCAAATAAATATCAGACCGAAGATATTCCTAGTTCTTATTTCCATTTATGTCAGTATGAATTGAATAATACTGTGCTCACGATAGTAAGAGGCGAGACAGACAATCATTCAGTGTTTTTTCAGGATTAGATGTTTGTTAAAAATAAACATAAATATTTGTTTTATTTTTAGAGAATCTTAGTAATGTACATGTTGTTTTATTATCATGTTAACAATATCTCACTATTATTAGGCCCATGTCAACATTATATCATCTTAAGAGCAATACACAGTTAAGCACTTTTAACGTTATGGCACACAATACGAGGACACACTTCCTCTGGAAATTGAAAAGTGTGTTGTTGTGTAATTCTATTTCACTGAAAAATATATATTGAACTGTTACTTAAAACCCAATGATTTGCTGCCTGAAAAGAGGGTCTTATGTTATTGACTTACATTCATATTATGCTCTTTTTGCATAATTCGAACTCTGCAATACCGAGCAAGATGTGCAACAGTAAGGTATTGGCCCCATGTTCGGAAGGATGCTGGTTCGAATACCTGTGTTGCCATCTCTATTTAAGTTTTGTGTTATTTCCCTGAATTACTTAAGGTAAATCCAGGATTATTCCTTTGACAGTGCACAACAGATCTCCCCCATTTCCTCGGTCCAAGCTTACGCTGCTTCTATAATGACCTCGTCATTTTCACCTCGTCATTTTCAGGGGGTTGAACCCTGTATTTCTTCGCTTCCTTCAACCCTTGAAAATCTTATGTTGCTAGAGTGGGAAATAGAACAGGTTTTATAAACTTTAAGGCGACTTCTTCAGTCGTAATAATGTCTTTAATACTATACTTGGGACCATAATATTCTCAAACAACTGCAAAAATGGGGTTTGCCGGACTTACTTCTCATGCTCATTTTATTCTCACGTTATTGTTTTTCCTCTGTGTTGGCAAATATTTGAGATACACACATATATAACTATAGAGTACAACGAATGAATTCATGGACTGTTTGATAGACTGTATTGTTTGCATGAAGTCTGAGTCACTGCTCAGGCAAGAGTTAAATAGTGCCCCTCCCCGCAATCCTCCACTCCCACACCACCTTACCTCCCCTTCTGACATGTTCTATATCCTAGAGGCTCTCCTCACTGTGGAGCTATGGAATGAAAAGTACATCTAATCTAATTCTGGATTTTGCATAGTTGACTTGCACTACATAATATGCCCCAAGATACGAGGGCCGTTCAGAAAGTAACCTCCGGTTGATTTAAAAAAATACACCAAGTTAAATAAAAATATTTTAATATATACATCTTACAACTACATCTTTGCACTATTTTTCTACATAGTCTCCATAGCGATTGAGGCACTTATCGTATCTCTTCACAAGCTTTGAAATTCCTTCTGCATAAAAATCACCCGCTTGTGCCTGGAGCCAGCCTGTGACCGCATCTTTGAGCTCTTCGTCGTCATCAAACCGCTGTGACCCGAGCCATTTCTTCAAATGCATGAAGAGGTGATAATCACTTGGCGCCAGGTCTGGGCTGTAAGGTGGATGGTTGATAACGTCCCACTTGAAGGACTCAAGAAGGGCCGTTGTTCTGCGAGCAGAGTGAGGACGGGCGTTATCGTGCAAAAAAACGATACCGGAAGTCAGCATACCACGGCGTTTGTTCTGTATAGCCCGTCGTAACTTTTTTATTGTTTCACAGTACACGTCTTGATTAATGGTCGTACCACGTTCCGTGAATTCAACCAACAACACCCCTTTGGCATCCCAAAACACCGTTGCCATCAGTTTTCTGGCAGAAAAATCTTGCGAGGCTTTTCTTGGTTTGGTAGGCGAATTTGAATGTGCCCACACCTTTGATTGTTCTTTTGTCTCAGGGTTCACGTACTTAATCCAGGTTTCGTCACCGGTCACGATTCTGTTTAACAATGGTTCTCCTTCGTCCTCATAACGTGACAGAAAGTCTAATGCAGAGGCCATTCTTTGAGTTTTGTGGTGGTCGGTAAGAATTTTGGGCACCCATCGTGCACAGAACTTACGGTAACCCAATCTTGCTGTCACTATCTCGTACAAGAGAGTCTTAGAAATCTGTGGAAAACCAATAGACAACTCCGACATTGAGAAACGTCGATTTTCACGAACTTTTGCATCAACTGTCTGAACGAGTTCGTCAGTCACCAATGATGGTCTACCACTCCTCTCTTCATCATGAACGTTTTCTCGTCCACTTTTAAATAAACATACCCATTCACGGACAACTCCTTCACTCATAACTCTTGGTCCGTACACGGCACAAAGCTCACGATGAATAGCTGCTGCAGAATATCCTTTGGCTGTAAAAAACCTTATGACAGCACGCACTTCACATTTGGCTGGGTTTTCTATTGCAGCACACATTTCAAACTGCCACAAAAACTAAACTAGCGCAGGTACGACGTTCACGCGACCACGGCTTGATGCCGACTGACCTGTTGAGTGCTTGAACGCACAGATGGCGTCGCTACTCCCCCCACAACCCGCACTGTGACCAATCGGAGGTGACTTTCTGAACCGCCCTCGTATGTTTTGGAGATTTGTCAATTATGCAATGTACTTTTCTGAATTTATCTTGCAGTTTCAGTTATTTATAATGAAAAATGCATTAAATATGGAGAAAAGATAGACATTGGGCTATGCTACATTATCACAACCATTATTTGGTATTGGCATTTGTTCACTTCGCCGACTCACAACTAAATTGTCATCTTCCAACCTAACCTATACCATGGGGTACACTACAGTTCAATCTATCACTCCAACCAAGCATTTACCACACTCAAACCACTGTTTGGAGTTGAAAAGGGAGTTAGACCATTGGTATCATGTAATACATCAAGAGTAATGTTTGTACTATTCCAAATAGTATCAATATAAAAAGTCCATGAAGATCGAGATTTGTTGTAGAGTTCCATCCAGCAGAGTAGTGGACCTTGGTGTTGCCAGTTTGCTCTACATCCTGTGTGAAGAGGAGATTGTTTTGGGTGTGGCCGACATGACACATCACTGCAGAACCCACTAGCCATGATGTTCATGACATGACAACTTCCTCCAGTGGTGTGCAGCTTCCATCGGCTTGTTATCTGTGTTTCTATTGATGTGCAGAGATAATAGTGCTTCCCGGATGTCTTTCCTGGTGTAGAGTCCACAGCTCGAGGATTAGTAATTAGCATCACTACTGTCTCTAGGTCCCGGATTCAGTTCCTGGCTTTGTTGAAGATTTCCTGTGCTCTGGGACTGAGTGACTGTACTGTCCTAATCATTTCATCTCATCATCATCATCTTCATCTCAATGACATGTAATTTGCCGACGTTGTGTCAAATTGAAAGATTTGTACTAGGTGGCTGAACAATCCCAAAGGTGTCTCCTGGACGGTAATTCATACAATCATTTCCATTTTTCCTGGTACGGAGTCAGTGACACTGTCAGACTGATATGAACAAGAGGGTGGTGTTTGTTTTATCTATAGCTATGTTTGGTTTACCTGTTAATACATCATCCACAGTACAGTCACCAGTAAACTGCTCATTATTCAGTGATGGTTTTGCCATCTCCTCCTCTAGCTTTGCAGTGACTTCTTGTCATTTGTATAGATGGTAATGCAAGGACAGGTAGTAAAGATTTTAAAATTTTCATCTGGGATGTATTAGTGTGAGACTTTCCAAATGCCATATTTACCTCGTTACACTCCTAATAATGGATAGTTTCCTCAATTTAATTGAGATTTTTTGGCTGCCTTTCAATGTGAAAGTTATGTAGTTGGCGTACCTAGAGGCAATGAAATTATTGAAATATGTGAGCTGCAGTTTGATTTGAGTATGTTGACTCCCAGCTTGATTGTGGATTTTCACTTCATGGTTCAGCTAGGTCAGCATATTTGAAATTCACGCGTGTTATTTATCATGGGAGGTGTTTGTTTGGTCGTGGGGGCATATACGGTCAGCTGCATATTTAGACTCCATGCTGGGGTTGGTAAGCTGTCATTTTGCCTTGTGGAGACTAGGTATATGCTGGGGTTGGTGAGCTGTCATTTTGCCTTGTGGAGACTAGGTATATAATTTTGTACTTTATAAAATTTTATCTGAGCAATACAGCTATGGTTTAGTTTACACTGTAACTCTAAATAGTGAAATGCTCACAGTTGTATTCCCTGTTGTACTTTCAAGATTTGCTTATCTATTGCATTATGTGGCACTTAATGATGCCAAAGCAGAATTTTTATTTTGCTGCAAAATTCCGCATCTGTCTCATAATTGATGGCATGTCCTAGGAAACCATGATCTCCTATGTAATAAATGAAAAACACTATTTTTTTGTTGTGTTGCATTGTGTTGACCAGTTTCCTTTCCCTATCCTTCCCCAATTTGGATGGTGTCCTGTGTCTGATGACCTTGTCTTCAATGGGACATTAAACATTAATCTGGTTTTATTCATATCTCCTTAGTCTTCTTTCACCAGAACAAAACCCTGCTGGGAGAGAGTGGTGCAGGCGAGATATGGATGACTGATGGAGAGTGCTGCTGTGTGTAGTCAAGGAATGCAAAATAATTTAAAGTTCTGAAAAAAAGCACATCTTAATTTCAGCCTGACAAAATTTATTTACACTCGTTAATTAAAATAACTTTCATGGTTTGAAGAAAGCCTCAAGACATTTTATAATGACTTCAATTTCCTTGAAATTGAGTCACAGGGAGGTTGGAAATAAGAGCAGTAAATTAGAAAAGAAGGAATTTTTGGGAGGGTGATATTCCTATTCTACTTTCAGTTAATTTATTAAGAGAGAAAAAAAAAAAACTTTTTAAATAAATATGTGCGTGAAAACAATGATTATCACTTGTCACCAGAGTGAGCCACCTTGAGTACAATGTTACGAGGGTGATATTGTATGTAATCTTATGCAACTGCGTTGATGTAACAACTCAAGATGCAGATTATTCAGAGACCAAAATCAGCTGCAGTAGAAAACGCGAACTCCATCCCACAAAACTATAGACCAACAGAATGCCACTGTAATAAAGGTACTTACAAATTACTTATTTGATACAAGTACATTACTAATAATAATAATAATAATAATAATAATAATTACTACTCTATTTCCATAACTTCTCAATCTTATGGAATATTTGTTATCCAGTGAACATGTCATGTTTACAAATTTGCGTTCCTTTGTAATGTAATTACATTTTGTATTCACTTCTATTTCTTTTAAGTTGAACGTGTGAGAAAACTGTGTGCTGCAGCTGCTGCATAGAAGTCAATGACAGGTTGACATATTGCAAAATGGAGAAACACTCAACAAAATTAATTTTTTACACTGCTTACCGGTTTTGTTGATATTGGATATCCTCAGAGCTGATAAATAAAAAGTCATGCTAAGTGCAAGCATACCTCCCAAGTCTAATACACAATATATGACGAAACAAAACAATTATCTGCAATACCATAGTGATTGCAGAAGAAACAGTCATTTGCAGTTTATGTCTACAATGTCCTTTATTCACTAAGGTACACTGAATAAAAGTTGTAGTATTTATCTAGGATTGGAGTATACATGGTGTCCAGTGAAGGGGTTCCTAATTTCAAAATTAAATATCTCAAAAACTAAAATCAATAGACAAGTGTAACAAATGGTATGTTTGTGATAGCTGTGAGAATTTTCACAGAAGTCTCTAAATGGTTCCATAAGCTGCTAACAGATGGTGCTGTACGTTGTGCACCTCATACAGTTTCAGCATGCATAATTAAACCTGTCCTCAGCAGGAAGTCTTCGAAATCACATCACAATCTTTTCAAAATGGACACTACTCACAGTACAGGGGTGGTGCAAATGAACAGTGTTATTTGCCATCACGTCCTATATTGTCTTAATGGAAATAGATTCAGATGCCACACAGATCGCTGGTTTGAGCTCAGCCAGCATGGTGGGATGGTTCCAGTAGACAGTGTCTTTCAATGTGCCCCACTGACGGCAGTCATAAAGAGTTGAGTTGAATGAATATGAAGGCTAATCCATTGCTGCACCAGCAAATTTGCAATTATCCAATGCAATGACTGTATTCCCAATGTATTCACTATGCAAGTGAAATACCTGTTTGATGCCCTTCACTGGGCACCCTGTACATTATGAATAAATGTGGGAAGTGTCACCCTTCATGTGTGGTAAATAAGGATGGTGCAGTTAGTTACCTTACCATTAGCCTATCCGAGCACGTTTCACAGCCATACCCAAACTTCCATATGTCATCAACAGTCTGTCTACAACCTGCATTTGTACCTCCATTATGATGTATATTCCTGTACGGGGGAGACATTTTGATTGATTGTCGTGTGCCTGATATCATCACATGCCTGGTGTCAATATTGCAGTGCATGTATTGTTCAGAAGTATGATGCAAAGTTCTTTTGGACATGCATGTATGTCCAAAGGAACAGGTGCTGCAGTAACTACAACCATGAAATGGATTTGCAGTTGTGAATATGAACAACGATAAGCTGTATAAGGAAATGACAAGAATGGTAATTTGTGCCAGACTCGGACTCGAACCAGGATTTCCTGCTTATTGTGAGTGGTTGCCTTACCAGGTATTGTAACACCAGCTTTCTTGAATTGTGCAGGACAACATTCTCCCTGAAACAGTCTTCACTCCAATTACTCCCACTCGTGGCCTCAACCTTCACTAATTCTTACCCTCCACCTGCTTCTATCCCCTTCCTTGCTCCAACTCCAGCCTCTCACATGTGCCTTCTGTCCTCCCAGCATACCTGCATAGTCCTTTCCCCTTCTCTGCAAATCCCCTCTCCTCACTTTCTCTTGACCCAAGTAGACAGTCCTTTCTGTCTGTCTGGTTGTGCAGGTTAAATGCATTGCACTATTCCTGCATTTCCTCAGTATGAGGTTTCTGTTGAGCAAACTTTTTGCATTTGTCCTATCACAAGATGGAACAGTTTGTTCTAGAAAAAGAAAATTTTATCCTATGTCTGCTACAAGAGTGTTCGCTGTCATAACAAGTCCAACCATCAAGTGGTTCCTCTCCTTTGAGTCTGTTGACCCAGATTTGCAATAAACCTATTGGCTGACTACTGTGATGTTTTGTAAAACTGTCATGAAGTCGTCTTTAACTGGTTGCGCAGCATTGGTATACCAGTGATGTCGTGCAGTTCCTGTGTCAGGAAATGGTGAGGAAGGTGCATGGTGAGGCATAGAGCTCTCCCTTGGAGCCGACAGATATGACTGTCAGCTGCATTCTGCCACACGACAGCTGCATATCCTAGCACTGTGTGGATCAGTGCTAGATATAGCAAGATACTGCAGTGTGAGAGCAGAATGGACTCTGGATTTAATAAGGAGTATACTGCCAATAGCTGTCAAAGTGCTTTGCCCTTAACCTCTCTGATATGCGGCCCACAGGTGAAATTCCTATCAAGGGTCACCCCAATATACTTGGCAGTGCTTGACCACGGAGTGGAGCCTCCCATGAACCACACCAGCTGAAGGTCCGAAGACACTCTACACCACGTTTTTTTAGTGTTAAACTTTAGATACCACTTAGTAGCCCAGACTCCTAGGGCATCATGTACCGTCTGCAAACAGTGGTACAAGATGTCTATCTTAAGACAGAGCTTGCAGTGTGTGGTGTCAATGCAAGTCTCTCAGTCTTCGGTATATCTGAGGCGTACAGGGAGTATAACAGGGGGCCAAGTACAAAACTCTGAGCACTCGCACCAGTATAGGCCTCGCCGTTGGTATGCCAACTTTGCCATAGACATTGATGGTATGATCTGTGAGGTATGACGTGGTGAGCCTGTTGTGCGGTGTTAGCACCCCCAATACAAATAGTTTGTAAAGGAGGCCCTCTTGCCACACATAGGCGAAGGCCCTGGAGATGTCTGGGAGTACCGTCCCTGAGTACTCCTGCCGTTCCAAGGTACCTGTTTTGTCCTTCACAAAATGCAGTTGCTGCATACTGTGCCAGCATGAGAAACCAAACTATTCTAGCGGTATGTTAATTACTCATTGTTGATGTGTATCATAAGTCTTTTAACATAGAGTTGTTCGAAGACTTTTGTGGTAACAGGAAGCAGACTGGTAGGCCTATAATTCTGCGGCAGCCTTGCATCTTTTACCTCTCTGCGTGTTTCCAAGCAGCCAAGCAGTAAGGTTATGCCAGTCCTTGGAATAAAGTAAATAGTCAGTGATGGGTCGGGAGGGGGGGGGGGGGGGGAGTGGCATGTGGTAGCTGTTTCAGCATTGTGTACTCCAACTCACCTCAATCTCTAACTGTCTGAGAGTTTAGTGTTTGGAGTTATTGTTCCACCTCTTCCTCAGTGATGGCTTTTATGGCCTCATCAGATTCCGCCTCTGCTGCAAGAAATACAAGTAAATGTTGCCGCACAAGGTGAGCATTTTGTTCATTTATCACATCTTCTACTGGTTTGTAGTTACCTGCGAATATGTCTGGCAGGACACTAACCTTAGCATCAAATTCGTAAGCAACTTCCTTGCTGACTTACGGGAGATGAATATGTTGCCCCTTCCTAAGAAATTGTTTCATTTGCCAAGCAGTACCATCATCAGATCAGAGTGTGGCGACACCACTTGCCCAATCGGTGTTTCTGTGATTTTCCATGGGACTCTCTCTTTTTTTTTTTTTTTTTTTTTTTTTTTCGAGAGAGAGATTGCTTTCGGTAACAGCTGGCACGGTTAGTATCTTGCCTGTTGTGGTCTCCTGTTCGCTGCGGCGCCAGATCAGTTAGTTGATGAATTGTTCATTCAGCTCCAGTGGCTTTTTGGTCTGGGACAGCATTGAGAGACTACCATTGTTGTTTTGGTGGCTCTGTGCCATTGATCTCCACATTGAAGATGACTGGGAGATGGTCCAATGGTAGAGCATATCTCGTCATAACAGTGGTGAGGTGCTTGACGCCCCTTAATATCACTATATCAAGAAAATCTGTGTGGCTGCGATTGTTAGGGTAGATTGTGGGTCACAAGCTGCCAGGACGACCACATTACGCTGCCTAACTAATTGCAGTAGGTGATGTCCACTTGTATTTGTAACCCTGGAATTCCATTCAGAATATTTGGCTTTGAAGTCACCAGCAGCAAAGAGTTTGCCACTGAGGGACAGCAATGCCTCAAAGTCTGTCAGGTCCAGGAGACCTTGCGGTGACTGATATGCTGCCACAAAAGTGATTTGGCAATATTATCACTGCGACAGCAGTGTCATCTATTTTAGTGAGCTGTGGCAGCTGCACTATCAGGTGCTTGGGAGAGGTCTTTTTATGAATACTCATACCACCTCCTCCAATCCACTTATCTGTATGGGCACACGTGTAACTTGTCACTCATACGAAAGTACCAGGCTTAAGGTAAGTTTCCAAGACTAGGCAGATGTCAGCTGCTTTGGCTTGGAAGAACTGCCAAAATTCACTGGCCTGTGTTCTTACACTGTTTGCATTCCATACACAAACTGTTAACCCATTAATATTTGTACTATTCATCATTGGTAGTAGGTCTCACAAGGCAATGGTCCAATCCAACTGTTCGAAACCTACCCTGAAATTTTTCACACAGGAAGAATACACTGTAAGAAACGCACTGTCAAAATTTTAGCTACCAAGGCGCACTGTAAGTATTTTAAAAAAGTTTAAAATTACTGAGTTTTGCCCCACAATGATCTGCTTATAATAGCTGTTTATACATCCCTCCCTTCTTACCTATGCACAATCCAGTGAATAAGCAGACACAGCCATGACGAGAGAATGTAGTGCGATGTAGCACAAAGTCTGCCGTGCACACACGCAAAATTTAAGCTCTTAAACCATACCAAAAATGTCTCAAATCGTTAATTTTTTGCATAGCTTTCTGGTTCATATTGATAGCTAAATTATTGCAGATGTAACTGTTACACAAGTGACTGGCAGAGGAAACAAAATCGAGGCATTATATTGTTTTACATTACAGATGACATACATCTGTCTGGTTTTTAATTTGTTGACATGAAATATTGTATAAAAATTCCTGTAGCACAGCCTCCTTATGATAATTTTTGAATGAGGTACATTTTATTAAAAATAAAACCGTTCCTTGTGTATTCCCTGTGGTCTTTACAAGAATAGGAAGTATGTATTGGATGACAGAAACAAACATTTTCTGTTCGGAAGGTATACCTGGAAAAAATTAATGCATTCAGGCACTTCACAGTAATTACTAATTCTATTTATATGGAATTGGGATGAAGTAAGAAATCCCTTGGACGCTTTCTTTTCCAATGACTGTACATTGATGCACACTGCTAGCTCTGTTCAGATATGACTTTGGAATGTACAGTGGGTCTTCAATGCTTCACTGGCCCAGCCAATCATATGTCATGAATATTATTTATGGCTAGTTTTAGACCAGAGAAGCCCATCCAGATACCTTTTCCCACCACTGACAGAACTAAATTACATGGCGCATGACCTATGGTTCACATTTACTGTAGAAGTAATTCTTCAGTTATATACAACCATTCTGTGGCATATAAGAATTGTGTGCCAAAAGAGATCCAGTCCAATGTTAATCATGAGCTTCAAGTGAGGCGACTGTTGTCCTATGACTGAAACTCACATGGCCATAGACTGGGGAAGAAAGCTAACAAGGAAATAAAACACCACTAGTAAGAATGAGCATCAACTGCTGAAGACTAAAACCAAAGATTACTCTAAGCAAAGTTTATCTTATGGTAACAACATATTGTTCAATGAGATTTAGATGGGTTGTATCCTCGAAACACAACTGTTATTTTAACAATGAGATAGGAGGCTACAGTACAGGATTTATGAAGTCTATGAAGGCATGCTCTAATTTAGTGTCAACCAGTAACCTTTTGTCCTAATAGTGAGCCAAGTCCTCCATGCAGAGAACATAACAGCCTAAAGGTTGTGACAGTATTATGAACCCTAATATAGCCTAGCATACACCTGATCATTGTAAAAGGTCCAGAACACATTTAAAATTAGTTGTCATAAAAGATGTCTGATTTAAATCAAAATATTCACTGTATAGAACAAAAAAGCAACTGTTGTGGGAGTCACTGCCTTTGTCTCATCACCTTCTGAAATGTCAGTGGGTTTATAGCGCCCATCTGATCTAATGATTCTGGTGGAGGATATTTTTAAGATTCTCTAACTCTGTGTACAGGGTTTCAGGGTCAGAAGTAGTATATGCCTGTGCACTGAAGTACAGAACATCACCTTGTGCTTGATGATGGCAGTTGTTGGATTGGGAATAATAAATACATGTAAATAGGCTTCCTCTAAAGGGCACATCCTAATGTATCATCACCCAGGTGAAGTGAATGCAAAATAAATAAATATTCTCCTGACCAAAAGCTCAAGGATCAAGGATGGGGAAGTGACCATCCTTCCAAACCTTCAAAATAAATAAAATATCAGACTGCAGACAACTTGAATGATGCCAAAAGATACATGTACCTTCAGTATTCTGATACCCTATGACATAGATGTCCTCTACATATCTGAAGAACCAGCAAGATTTCATTTACACACTCTGAAGGGTGAATTCCTCAAAATTGTCCATACATAGCTTGGTTGCTATGGGAGGTTGGAAGGAAGGGGGCGGTGGGAAGACTAGTTGTAGCCACACCATCAGTCTGTTGATAGAGTTGGTGTTTAACACATGTTGAAATAAATTGATCAGTTTTTCACCAGTTTTCATCTCAAGTAACTATAGTAAATTTGTCAACCGGACCTGAATGAAAAAGAGAACCAGCACCAAAATCTATTAAAAGACAGAATCATTAAGTAGCGGCCCTTGCAACCGGAAAGAGAAATCCACTGATATGGTGTGTGCCTTGGCCTACCAGAGAGGACTTAAAAGTATAGCTCAGTTATTAGTTAAGTAATATTCTTTAGAATTGATGGTGCTCCATATAGGCTGAAGATAGGGACCTTCATTATGAGTTGTGGGAAGACCATAAAATTATGGACCTTGTGAGGTTGCACAGTGATTAGCACACTGGACTCACATTCAGGATGACGATGGTTCAAACCTGCATCCGGTCATCCCTATTGAGGTTTTCCATGATTTCCTTAAACTGCTTAAGGCAAATGTTAGGATGGTTCCTTCAAAAGGGCATAGCCATTCTCCTCCTCCATCCTTCCCTAATCTGAACTTGTTGTACTCTCTCTAACGACCTCCTCCTCCTCCTCTATAAAGTTATGGCACTTTGCAGCATTACTGTACAGAAATTTCATCAGCACAAGAGTCTGGGAGGTGGTTTCCATGGTTGTAGCCTTTTTATGGTATGCAGGGAATATTTTAAATTAAAACAGTCTTGTTTCAAGGAACAAGATGTGAAAAGTCATTTTTGGACCACATTGAAATGAAGGTTTCTGTAGGTTTCTGATATGCAAGGTTGGGATGCATTATATTACACATAGTTGTGGCTTGGGACAAAGAGGTTACACCACCAGAACCATTTAAGATTACTACACTGAATGTAAAGCTTGTATTGCACAATGCACCTAATGCATACAGCTCTCCAGCAGCTCCCCAAGTGTACATGTTTGGCACTGCAGACTGGTTCATGTTGCCCAATTACATGACACACATGGAATATTCATGACAGAACTTTGAGAGAATGTACATGGCTTGTTTTTACAAGCTGCTGTCAATGACACAGGGAGAAATTTGCGTAAGTGACACAGTAATGTAAGAAGTAATTTCACCTAGTTCCCAGTAAGAATTAAACCCTTTGTTTATTCATTTTGGGATCGGACACTCTCACTGACTATTGCAAGTTTTTCCTTCCTGATGTGCTGATATAAATTAAAAGATGCAGTCAAATCAAATGTGAGTGTTCATCAATTAAGGGAGTATGTAAAACAGTCTCGGTTTTCTTGCCACGTCAATTCAGGATAAAATCTTGAGCTTTCGACGATAGCCTCCATCATCATCATCATCATCAGGAGCAAGTGATTGTCTTCGCTGCTGTGGTGGCCTTATGTAGTCCATGGACGGCTTCTGATTGGATGGCTTGTGATTGGTCAGCTGTACTGCTGTCACAAATGGTTCATCAAACCATTTTCATACTACTTCTCTACCATTCCACTCTTGAATGGCGTGTGGGGAAAAAGGAACACCTACATCGAGCTCTGATTTCTCTTATTTCATTATGATGATCATTTCTCCCTACATAGGTAGGTGTCAACAAAATATTTTCACATTCGGAAGAGAAAGTTGGTGATTGAAACTTTGTAAATAGATCTTGCCGCAAAGAAAACCACCTTTGTTTCTGTGACTGCCACCCCAACTCGCGTATCATATCAGGGACACTCTCACGCCTACTGTGCGATAACACGTAACGGGCTGCCCTTCTTTGCACTTTTTCAATGTCCTCCGTCAATTCTACCTGGTTAGGATCCCATATCGTGCAGCAATATTCCAGCAGTGGACAGACAAGTGTAATGTAGGCTGTCTCGTTAGTGTGTGTGTCACATCTTCTAAGTGTTCTGCCAACAAAGTGCAGTCTTTGTTTCACATTCCCCACAATATTATCTATGTGGTCTTTCCAATTTAAGTTGCTCGTAATTGTAATTCCTAGGTATTTAGTTGAATTGACAGCCCTTAGATTTGTGCGATTTATCATATACCCAAAATTTATTGGATTTCTTTTAGTACCGATGTGGATGACCTAGCACTTTTCTTTGTTTAGTGCCAATTGCCACTTTTTGCACCATACAGAAATTCTCTCTGCACCATTTTGTAATTGGAATTGGTCGTTTGATGATTTTACTAGATGGTAAATTACAGCGTCATCTGCAAATAATCTAAGGGGGCTACTCAGATTATCGCCTAGATCATTTATGTGAATCGGGAACAGCACAGGGCCTATGACACTACCTTGCGTAACGCCAGATATCACTTTTGTTCTACTAGAGGATTTACCACCTATCACTATGAACTGTGACCTCTCTGAAAGGAAATCACGAATCCAGTCACACAACTGAGACGATACTCCATATGCATTCAATTTGATTAATAGTCGCTTGTGAGGAACGGTATCAAAAGCCTTCTGGAAATGTAGGCATATGGAAACGATCTGAGATCCCTTGTCGACAGCATTCATTACTTCATGGGAATAAAGAGCTAGCTGAGTTGTACAACAAAGATATTTTCTGAATCCGTGTTGGTTATGTATTAATAAGTCATTTTCTTCAAGGTGATTCATAATGTCAGAGTACAGTATATGCTCCAAAATCCTACTGCAAATTGTGGTCAGTGATATGGGTCTGTAATTCAATGGGTTACTCCTATTTCCTTTCTTGAATTTTGGTGTGACTTGTGCTACTTTCCAGTCTGTAGGGTCAGACCTTTCATCAAGTGAGTGGTTGTATATGAGTGCTAAGAAAGACGCTATTGTGTGTGCATACTGTGAAAGGAACCTGATTGGTATACCATCTGGACCAGATTAAGTGATTTGAGTTGTTTCACAACATGTCACTCATCCTAACAGCTGTTATGGTTTTGAATTATGGAATATTTACTTTGTTTTCTTTCATGAAGGAAATACACAAAACTGTATTTAGTAACTCCACTTTAGTGGGACCATCATCGCTAACATTTTCATCGCTATCACGCAGTGACGATATTGACTGTTTTATGCCACTGATGTACTTTACATATGACCAGAATCTCTTTGTGTTTTCTACCATATTTTGAGACAATGTTTCATTGTGGAAACTATTAAAAGCATCTTGCACTGACGTCTGCACTAAATTTCGAGCTTCGGTGAAACTTTGCCAGTCTTGGGGATTTTGCGTTCTTCTAAATTTGGCATGCTTTCTTCGATGCTTCTGCAACAGTGTTCTGACGTGTTTTGTGTACCATGGTGGATCAGTCCCGTCTCTTATTAACTTATGTGGTATGAACCTATCTATTCCTGTCGATACTGTATGTTTCAATTTGAGCCATATCTGGTCTACACTTACATAATTAGCTTGGAGGGAATGGAGACTCTCTCTTAGGAAGGCATCAAGCGAATTTTTATCTGATGTTTTAAATAGATATATTTTGTGTTTATTTTTATTGGTTTTGGTTTATATGGCTTTGAGCCTCGCTACAGTGACCTTGTGTTCACTAATCCCTGCATCTGTCATGGAGATCTTCCAAAAACCTCGTTCCTTGTCACACTTACCAACTTCATCCTAACCCATAATTACTTCACTTTTGAAGGCCAGACCTACAAACAAATCAGGGGAACGGCCATGGGAGCCAGGATGGCTCCGTCCTATGCTAACCTCTTTATGGGCCGCATGGAGGAGGCTTTCCTGAAGACCCAACAGCTGCTTCCCCTGGCCTGGTATAGGTTTATAGATGACATCTTTTTGGTCTGGACTCATGGTGAAGAAACACTCCTTAATTTCCTCCATAACCTCAACTCCTTTTCGAATCTGAATTTCACCTGGTCCTTCTCCAAAACCCAAGCCACCTTCCTGGATGTTGACCTTCATCTTGTTGAAGTTCACATCCACACCTCTGTCCATATTAAACCCACAAACAAACAACAGTACCTTCACTTTGATAGCTGCCATCCATTCCACATCAAACGTTCCCTTCCCTACAGCCTAGGTATTCGTGGCAAATGTATCTGCTCCAGTGATGAATCCCTCAACAATTACACCAATAACCTGACCAGTGCTTTCCTCTCCCGCAACTATCCTGCAGACCTTGTCCACAAACAGATCTCCCGAGCAATACATTCCTCCCCATCCAACAACAATGTTCCTACCCCCAGACCACACAGAAGCATCCCCCTTGTCACCCAATATTATCCTGGCCTCGAATACATCAACAAATTACTCCGCCAGGGATATGACTTTCTAAAGTCAACCCCTGAAATGAGATCATCCCTTGACAAAATTCTCCCCACACCACCCAGAGTTTCCTTTCGTCGCCCCCCTAACCTCCGTAACATCCTTGTTAAACCCTACAATATTCCCAGACTACCTTCTCTACCCAGCGGTTCCTACCCCTGTAACCGACCTCGCTGCAAAACCTGTCCCATGCATCCCCCCACAACCACCTACTCCAGCACCGCTACTGGTAAAACATACACAATTCAAGGCAGGGCCACGTGTGAATCTACACATGTCATTTATCAGCTGACATGCCTGCACTGCACAGCCTTTTACATCGGTATGACAACAACTAAACTGCCTGAGCGCATGAATGGACACAGACTAACTGTCCGCCTAGGAGATGTCCAATACCCAGTAGCGGAGCATGCCCTCCAGCATAATTCTAGGGACCTAGGAACCTGCTACACCGTATGTGCCATTTGGCTTCTCCCACCCAACACCAGTCCCTCTGAACTGCGGACCGAGCGAGGTGGCGCAGTGGTTAGCACACTGGACTCGCATTCGGGAGGACGACGGTTCAATCCCGTCTCCAGCCATCCTGATTTAGGTTTTCCGTGATTTCCCTAAATCGTTTCAGGCAAATGCCGGGATGGTGCCTTTGAAAGGGCATGGCCGATTTCCTTCCCAATCCTTCCCTAACCCGAGCTTGCACTCCGTCTCTAATGACCTCGTAGTCTACGGGACGTTAAACACTAACCACCACCACTGAACTGCGGAGATGGGAACTTGCACTCCAACACATCCTTTCATCCCGCCATCCCCCTGGAGTGAACCTACGTTAAACAACCTCACTCCCATTTACTCTTCAGTCTTCTCCTCTTTCCCTTTCCTCTTTAGCCATTCACACATCTTTTCATCCTACATAGTTGTGTTTATCTTTATACTGTATACCTCTTTACTTCTGTATGCATCCTCTTTGGTTTGAAGCTGGAACAGTACTTACAGTAGAATATCTTTGGCTTCCCTCTGACAACCATGCCTCCATCCTTGCTACCCTCCCTGTTTTCCTTTCCCTGTTGCTTCATGACCTGGGTTATGAGTAACTGAATCCACTTTCCCTTCTTCCCTTTCTTTCCCCCCACTCCTTCCTGATGAAGGAACATTTGTTCTGAAAGCTAGTAACGTAAATTTTCGGTTCTGTTTTTTGTGTATCTATCGGCTGTACTGAGCTGAGGTAAGTACTGGCCAGCCCCTCTATCTCTTTGTTAGTGTTGAGTGGTACTTAAGTAAATAAATTAGTGAAATCAAAGTGAACTAGAAATTAGAATATAAATGAAAAACTTGGTTTAGTTTAGAGAGTTACATACTCGCAAACAGCGGGCAGAACAGCAGAACAGAAGAGACAATGACCGTGAAGTCAGCAAATTCCACATAAGCGGGCACTGTCGATTCAGCCATCAGGGCATCGCCCGACTGGCTCACGTGTTTTTCAGTTGTCGTATGTGAGCAAAGGCCCTCGCCTACATCCCAAGAGCCAATGACCGACGTTAAGAAGATTCTTCGAGAAGCTTTTCAACGTGACAGAAGAGGCAATGACCGGCTCACGTGTTTCTCAGTCGTCACATGGGATCAAAGGCCCTCGCCTACATTCCAAGAGCCAATGACTGACGTTAAGAAGATTCTTCGAGGAGCTTCTCAACGTGGCAGAAGAGGCAATGACCATGAAGTCATTCACCTCCAGTAAATTGAAGTGAATAAATACGCGAGACGCAGTGGGCCAGACAGGTGAAGACGGAGGGAGACAGAGACGGAGACGAAGAAGACGAAGAAGTAGCAGTAGTTTTCAGTCAGTTTCGGTGCTGAAGACCGTCATGCAAGAAGAGTCTACATCATGCACAGACACACCAAGTCCGCCGCTGTTATGGAATGGCAAGCAGCAGCCGCGGCGCCAGAAGACAGAAGTTAAAAGGTATTTGCAGTCTGATTTTTACGTACCCGGGTGACTCGTGAGGACGGGAAGGAGACGGCCTCACCTCAGCAGTCACCTGTGAGCTGGGATGAAGACCTGACAGCTGAAGACTGGCAAGTGGGAGTCCGTGGTTCGAGTCCGGGACACTGGCCTTGCCCCGCCGCGCCGCTCCGCTGGTCGACGCACAACACACGCTGCCGCTTAGAGAAGAGAAACACTGGGACGCCACACCCAAGGTATCATCTGATGCACGACTTCGCTCACAATAATTAAACGGGCCACCACGCGCTGCGCGTCTCCAGTCAACTGGGCGAGACGGCGACACGAGATACACACCGCTACGCGTAATCAGACGACGACGCCGCCGCTGCCGCTGCCGCAGCAGAATACTTCACAAACGACACAGCTGCCGCTCTCCGAACCAGAACATTCAGTAAGATACAGTTGTACAAATCTTCAATAAAGTTATCTTATGTAAAAATGATGTTTCATTCAACCTCATACCCGAGCCAAGGAAGAACCCACCCTGCCCACATGTTGTTAAGGGAGAAAAGTTAATTTATTTAATATTTTCACCCTGACAGAATGCTTTAGAATGCTCATCCTGACAATTGACAGCAGCAAAAGAGAAAACCCAGTTACATTTAGTAAGACAATTGTTACATTTGGCAGCAGAAGTGTTACATATAGTTGCACAACTGTTACATTAGTAACTGTGAGAAATGTCATATAACGTGTACCTGGCATTCTGTGCTTGAGTCAGGGTGTGAGCATCACTTGTATGATGGTGCACTATGCACCATTTAAATTGGGTCCACTGCCCAATTGCAGTGCCACTGCAGGATATGTGGGCATGCAAATTGGCATCAAACATGGATCATTTTGCATATCGGATCTCACTGTACTTATTTGCAAAGTTTTGCATTTGTACCTTTCCTCCCTCTGGGTACACTATTTTCAACATTCATGAGTGTATATCTTATTGCTATTAATTGCTTACAGTTTGGTCACAAGTAGGAGATGTGAACTACAAGCATTGTTCAATAAGTAATGGCCCACAATAAAAAAAAAAGCCATTAATATACATAGACAAATGTCCTTGTTGGTGCTTCACATTTGATGTTTGTTCTGTGTGCTGGTGAAGTTTCAAACTGTTCTGGCAGATGGCAGAGCCATTGTACAGTGTCAAAATGGAGTCGAAGTACGACTCACAAGCAGTGTGCTGTTATTGAATTCTTTTGTGCAGAAAAAGAAACTTTGGTGAACATCCATAAACATTTTTGTGCAGTGTATGGCGATGCTGCAGTTGATAGGAGTACAGTTGGGCAATGGGTAAAGTAAGTTACAGCTTCAGGAAAGGCAGAAACAGAGCTCCGTGATCAGCCACGCTCGGACATCCTGTCACAGCCACTGCTCCAGACATGCTGACTCATGCAGATGCCATTATTTGTGCCGACCAGCGCATCACAACTCAACAATTGGCTCTACAGTTGTCGGTCAGCATTGGAAGGGCGTCTGCAATGACTGAGACTCAGATATTCAAAGAGGTGCTACTGGTGGGTACCACAAATGCTCACAGTGGGCCACAAGAGTCAAAGAAAGGCCATTTCATCTGAATTGTTGGAGCTTAAAGATTCTTTATGGGTAACACACCTTGAAGATGGCGAGAATGTCACTTATGCAGTGAAAACATGGCTACGCCTACGGGACAAGAGCTTCTACCAGCAGAAAATCCATGCTCTTCCACAACTTTGGCGTATGGCCATAGAACGTGATGGAGACTACATAGAAAAATAGGACGTGGACAAGACATGTTGATGAATATTGTCACCAAATTCTGACTCTTAACAATAAATAAAAAATGTGAGGCATTACTTATTGAACAACCCTCATATACAAATATGTCTTTTATACATTTCACACAAATTCATCTTATTGCCATTAATGGGCAGAATTTATAGCACACACACATTTTACATTTTTTCTATTGTTGTACACTCTAAGGCTGGAATAGTTTTTCCAGGTTTTTGGAATTCTTGACCGTCCTCAGTGATTTGTTCAGTCTTGGAAGATTGGTTTTTGGTGCAAAATGTTACTTTATGGGTGATTTTCCAAGTTGTTCTGCAAATACTCTCCATCTGTTTGTGTTACAAATTGGATCTACAAAGTCCAAAAAACACAATGTTTGTGTGCAATAATGTCTAGAACGTTGTCAAAAACATTGGCCATCAATTAGTCTTTTGTTTCTCCTGGCACATTGATCAAATACGATTTGGTTTTTGTTTACATATATAAGTACGTGTTAGTTGACCTGGTGTGTTAACAATATGTCTGGTTCTGTTGCAATTCAAGATAACTCCTGGCTTTTTGTCATCTCTATTGCTGATGTGGCCATCATGATGCTTCACATTCATAAGCAAGACATTTGACCTTAACGGTATCATTTGAAAAGTAAAATAAACTGTGAACTTCCCTGTTAGTTATTTGCTGTGGTGGTTCTGGCATGTTTTTCCATATAATTCCTAATACTGACCCTTTCCTTTTTAGCAACTGCTGACCAAAATCGTAAGAAGTACAAAAGTTGCAAGTTATATTCTGATCTCGTAGTTCACTGGTGAGTTCACACCCAACTGTCATATCTAGATTTTTTTTCCAATACTGCTCTTGTTGCTTTGCCTGCAAAGTTTGTACTTTTAGGAATATGAATATTTGCTATTGCAAAGTGTCCATATTTTTATCCCATATTTTGCTGTTTTATATAGAATATTCTGTCTGAAGGAACACATCCTCAAAACCCTACCAATTGTTCGTCAGTGTTCGCATTTGCTCCAGGTTTGAATGATTTTATGATGACTTCTGCTCAGTTTTCCCAAATGCTATGAACTGCAGCAAGTTTTCCAGTATATTGCCTTTCTTCTTTAATTGTTTTCTTACCAAACTGTACAACATGTAAAACATCACAAAATGTATTCCAGACAGTTTCCTTATCCTATGGACTTAGTAGACTTTCCATGTGATTTATGTAGGTCCGCAGCTCGTGGTCGTGCGGTAGCGTTCTCGCTTCCCGCGCCCGGGTTCCCGGGTTTGATTCCCGGCGGGGTCAGGGATTTTCTCTGCCTCGTGATGACTGGGTGTTGTGTGATGTCCTTAGGTTAGTTAGATTTAAGTAGTTCTAAGTTCTAGGGGACTGATGACCATAGATGTTAAGTCCCATAGTGCTCAGAGCCATTTGAACCATTTTTTTGATTTATGTACACCAGCAAGAAACAATCCCCAAAGATATGCTTGAAACAGAATACTGTCAGTATTAATCCACTGTTGGCAAAATTCAATTTTTATCATCTCAGTAATTTTGTTTTCATTGTTGTATAATAGATAACTTCAAGTGGACTTTTTATGCTAGTTGCTCTGGTGGCTGCATACATTGTATTTTCAGGTGCACTTCAGATGATGACTGCAGAAAGATTTCTTTATTGCAGAAGCAGAATAGCTGCCATTCTATAGCATAATTTCTTGAAGGAATAGTTTGCATATTGCTGACAGAAGGTTGATGGTAGAAGTCATCATAACCCTCACTTTCAGAACCATTAACCACACAATCTTCACACTCAGAAACTAAGTCTTCATTTTCAGTAGCATTTATAACTGCTGCCCTCTCAGCATTGGTGACTTGTTTTATCATGGTGGGTATTCAGAAACTAAGGTACAATTCCGCAGCAGTTGTGCAACCCACAGAACACTCTGCCAGTGGGTTTTCATAAGAGGCATTATGCAGAACAAATGTATTGTTGACAGTACTTGCATTATTGCAGATAATTTTAGACTGAGGGCAACCACAGCTAAACTGCTTATACATAGTTTACAGAACTTTCAAACAGTACAATATAGATGTTAAAATGAATAACACTGATTAACATATAGCTGAATGAAAACTTGTTGATCCACTATAGCTGTATTTACAGTGAGGTGACAAAAGTTATTGGGTACATTCCAATATTGTGTTGGACCTCCTTTTGTGTGGCGTAGTGCAGCAACTCAACATGGCATGGACTCGACAGGTCATTGGAAGTCCCCTGAAATGTTGAGCCATGCTGCCTCTCTAGCCTTCCATAGTTATGAAAGTGCTGCCAGTGGAGGATTTTGTGGACAAACTGACCTGTTGATTATGTCCCATAAATGTTCAGCTGGATTTGTGTTGGACGACATGGGTGGCCAAATTATTCGCCCAAGTTGTCCAAAACGTTTTTCAAACCAATTGTGAACAATTGTGGTCCGGTGACATGGCACATTGTCATCCATAAAAATTCCATCGTTGTTTCGGAACATGAAGTCCATCAATGGCCTCCAAGTAGCTGAACATAAACATTTCCAGCCAATGATTGGTTCAGTTGGATCAGAAGCTACAATTTATTCCATGTAAACACAGCCCACACCATTATGGAGCCAAAACCAGCTTGCACAGTGCCTTGTTGACAACTTGGGTCCATGGCTTCATGGGGTCTGTGCAACATTCAAACACCACCATCAGCTCTTACCACCTGAAACTGGAACTCATCTGACCAGGTCGTCTAGGGCCCAACTGATATGGTCACAAGCGCAAGGGAGGCACTACAGGTGATGATGTACTGTTAGCAAAGGCATTCATGTCAGTCATCTGCTGCCATAGCCCATTAACATCAAATTTTGCCACACTGTCCTAATGAATACATTTTTCGTACATCCCACATTGATTTCTGTTGTTATTTCATGCATTGTAGGTTGTCTGTTAGCACTGGCAACCCTATGTAAACACTGCTGCTCTGAGTTGTTATGTGAAGGCCGTCAGCCACTGCATTGTCCATGGTGAGAGATAATGCCTTAAATTTGAGATAATGCCTGAAATTTGGTATTCAAGGCACATTTTTGACACTGTGGATTATGAAATATTGAATTTCCAACAATTCCTGAAGTGGAACGTCCCATGCGTCTAGTTCCAACTGGCATTCTGCCTTCAGAATCTGTTAATTCCTGTCATGCAGCCATAATCACATTGCAAACTTTTTAGATGAATCACCTGAGTACAAACAATAGCTCTGCCATTGCACAGCCCTTTTAAACCTTGCATGCCTTACTACCATAATCAGTATAAATGCAGGACTTCTGTCACCTCACTGTATTGTAGTTCTTGTAGACTTGCACAACATTTTTAGTTGCATCTTCTGGTGCATCGCTATATAAAAATTACCAATATTATTATCACAGTGAAAAAGTAATTACATTGTCAGAATAAATTATTTGTGGATTGAATAATTTAAAAACCACATGAAATTGAAATTGTATTAATCAGAGTACCAATCTGCTCAATGTTAAATGTAAAGTGCTTGCATTATGAGCTGACAAGGTACTAGTATTGCATAATGATTTTGAATATATACTGATGTGTTGTGGACTTACTGAAGTGCCAAAGAAACTGGTATAGGTATGCGTATTCAAATACAGAGATATGTAAACAGGCAGAATACGGCGCTGCAGTTGGCAACGCCTATATAAGACAACAAGTCTGGCACAGTTGTTGGATTGGTTAATGCTTCTACACTGGCAGGTCATCAAGATTTAAGTGAGTGTGAATGTGTTGTTATAGTTAGTGCACAACATCGCCGAGATAGCGATGAAGTGGGAATTTTCCCATATGATGACCATTCCGTGAGTGTACCGTGAATATCAGGAATCTGGTAAAACATCAAATCTCTGATGTTGCTGTGGCCGGAAAAAGATCCTGCAAGAGTGGAGCCAACGTGACATAAGTGCAACCCTTTCGCAAATTTCTGCAGATTTCAATGCTGGGTCATTAACAAGTGTCAGCGTGCGAATCATTCAACGAGAGATCATCAATATGGGCTTTCGGAGCCGAAGACCCACTCTTGTACCCTTGATGACTGGACGACACAAAGCTTTATGCCTCGCCTGGACCCGTCAACACCGACATAGGACTATTGATGACTGGAAACATATTGCCTAGTCAGACAAGTCTCGTCTCAAATTGTATCGAGCGGATGGACGTGTACTGGTATGGAGACAACCTGATGCATCTATGGACCCTGCATGTCAGCAGGGGACTGCTCAAGCTGGTGGAGGCTCTGTAATGGTGTGGAGCATGCGCAGTTGGAGTGATATGGGACCCCTGATACGTCTGGATACGACACTGACAGGTGACACGTACGTAAGCATCCTGTCTGATCACCTGCATCCATTCATGTCCCCTGTGCATTCCGATGGACTTGGGCAATTCTAGCAGCACAATGCAACACCCCACATGTCCAGAATTGCTGCAGATTGGCTCCAGGAACACTCTTCTGAGTTTGAACACTTTTGCTGGCAATCAAACTCCCCCTCCGCCCCATCTTACTCTTATGGATTTATGGACTGCTCAGCAGGATTCATGGTGTCAATTCCCTCCAGCACTACTTCAGACATTAGTTGAGTCCATTCCACATCACATTGTGGCACTTTTGCGTGCTCATGGGGGCCCTACACAATATTAGGCAGGTGTACCAGTTTCTTTGGCTCTTCAGTGTATATTGCTGTTACATTTAGCTATTGAAGTTTGTGCAAGCAGCAGTAAGGTGCACTACTTGGGCAATTCTGAGATCGCAAGAGAAGTTATACGCATCTGTTATGTAACTGATGTATCTGTGCATAGGTGTCGGACTTCAGAGTTCGTGTTGGTTGAGTGGTGAGCATATGAGCTTTGTAAGATGGAACGTGTATGAGGTGATGGTTCGTCTCCGACTTAAACCTTCATTTTAGTAGTACAAGTGATACTCCAAAAAATTTGCACCTACTTTATTTGTTCTTGCTACATTAGCAACGTCTCACCCATATGCAGGTTAACTGACAAATGCCTCTATATCTGCAGCTCGAAGTGTTGAGGTGCAAAGTAGTTCTGGGTACCTTCCCAGATTGCATGTATAATGGATTTCGCAAATCACTACAGCCATACATTTTCAGGAAAACTGTATGCATTTCGTTATTTACTTGTTGATAGTTATAAACATGTTCTAATAATTAATTTTAATTAAGAAACAAGTAGTCAAATAACATGAAATTCATTAAAACTTCATACAAATAGAAGTGGTTTTTTAAATTATATAACCTTTCAAATGTCATATAAATTAAATTATATGACCAGTGATGAAAAAAAATAGATTAAAAATTAAGTTTGAGCAGGAGTTGAACCATTGTCTCATATACGTTTGACTTACGGAGCTTGTACACTAATCAATTGATCACCACAGACTCTCAGAACTTGCACATACAAACAGATACATCCATTACATAAAGGATGCGTAAAACTTCTGTTGTGATTTTCTCGGAATTACCAGAGTGCTACACCTTACTACTTGCATATTATGTTGGTTTAAGGGCCTGCTAAAGGGGTACAAAGTTTGAAGTGAATCTGTGATCCCAACGTCATAGGCTCCCATTGTTAGTTAATTAATTGATGGTGTAATACAAGAAACTGAGTTTAACAGTTCGTGTTGTCACCGTAACTCTTCGGCATGATGCACATAGAGACCTCCCAGACTGCTGGTTGGTCTACTCAGTTCTCATGGGTGGTACATGACACTGTGCCAACATAACGGGCCCCTAGTTTGAAATCATCTACCTATTGATGTTACAGGAGAGCCATTACAACTGTTTCCACCAATTAAGGAGGTGTAACAGGTTCTCAACACAGCAACGACAACTCGTAAGTTCAGTTCTGTACGTTTAAGCTGGTTGTGATGTTAATCCTGATCCAAATCATGGATAGCACATTATCTATTATAGTTAGCACTTTCCAGTAGAAGTTATATTATAGGACCACTCCTATTATCTGGCTAAATCATTTACAATTTACAACTGCAATGCTCTTGTGTGCAGAGGACATCTGCTCATTTGATATTCAATGGTATTGGTTTTAAGATTAGTTTAACCAATTTACAAATGAATAAGCTGTGTGTTTGTCCTCAACATAGTTAATTTTATCACTTTTGTAGGAATTCCTGCCAGTACGACACACACCAAAGGTGAAATCAAACAATGGAAAATCCAGGATGGAATGTAACAATATTATGAAAAGGATGGTTGCTACTTGCCTTATAGCGGAGATGCTGAGTCACAGATAGGCTCAACAAAAAGACTGTTGGAAAGTGAGCTTTCTGCCAACAAGTAAATCATCAAAAACAGACCAAGTGTGCGCGTGCCCACACACACACACACACACACACACACACACACACACACACACACAAATCCAACTCACACACACACGACCACAGTCTTTAGCAGCTGAAGCCAGCATGTGGCTTCAGCTGCTATAGACTGTGCTAGTGTGTGTGTGTGTGTGTGTGTGTGTGTGTGTGTGTGTGTGTGGGCGCGTGCGCGCATTTTTCAACGAAGGCCTTGTTGGCTGAAAACTCTCTTTCTGACAGTGGTTTTGTTGTGCCTATTTGCAACTCAGCAGCTTCGCTATATGGTAAGTAACAAGCATCCTTTTCGCAATATTGTTACACACCAAAGGTGGTCACACAAGCTTTAATTTTTGCAATTGCTGAGGATATTGTGGGTTGGCATCAACCATTACACCTTGCCAGTGGTAAACTACAATAGCTACATTTAACAGCAATGTAAGTCTGGAATCCACCAGTATATATGCAAAATCTTTATGCAACACTAGCACCTTCTCAGAGGCTCATAATACAAGCACTTTATGTTTAACATTAATCAGATTGGTACTCTGGTTGATCCAATTCCAGTTTCATATGTTTTTAAAATTATTCAATCCACAAATAATTTATTCCAACTACATAATTATTGTTTCATCTTAATAATAGTACTGGTAATTTTTATACAGAAAGATGCCAGAAGATGCAATTAAAAATGTTGCAAAACTGGTACTGTGAGTCTACAAGGATTCCAATTCAGCTATATGTTCAATCAGTTTTATTTATTTTAACGTCTATATTTTACTGCTTGAAAGTTCTATAAACTATGTACTTGCATTATTTTATGAAATTAGATCCTTGACAAACACAAGTAAATGGTAGTAAATTCTTCAAAATGAAATAAAGCCAGACCAGAAAGTAAAAATTAAATTACAATGAAATCTAGACCTTTAGCTGCTTACAGGTGTTGATAAATATCAATGGGGACAGTTGAAAATGTGTGCCCCAACCGGGACTCGAACCCGGGATCTCCTGCTTACATGGCTGACGCTATATATGTCTGAGCCACTGAGGACACAGAGGATACTACGGCTGCAGGGACTTCTCTCTGGCACACTCCCCGTGAGACCCACATTCCCAATTTACTGTCCACACGCTACATTTGTAGTGCCCCTGCCCACTATGCTCATAACTCACGGCAGTCAATCTGCCGATTCCCATAAGAGTTCGGACAATGTGAGCGCATCTGCACTGAAGAAGATCATTGGCTGGTAAGCCTTATCTATATGAATATGGTATCTGTTCTTTCGGACATGTCCAAAAGAACAGATACTATCTTCATATATTCATACAAAGTAAAAAGTTTTCGTTTTGAATCATATTGATTTGAACACAACATATGTAACAATTACCATTTGGGGCAAAACTATCTTGACACTCAAAAATATTTTTGAGTTCCAAACAGCTGTCACAATAATAGACGGATGTTACGCAAAACTTAAGGTTGAAAGTAACTTTCACATGATGTGTCACTGCCAAGTAGCATAGCTCAAATGAAACTTGAACCACCCATAGAAAGAAGTGCTGCTCAATAGTACAGAAGGTAACTGAAAGAAATATGCAATGAGACAAACAGAAATAACACTTTCATTCGAAGACAATAATTATACCGAAGTCACCATTAATTCAGTTGGCCCCCTTGATATTAAAAAAGGCGGGACATGATTCTTAATGGGGTGTGTGATCACCACGGACAGCGATGTGATCTCTGCAATGTGCTTCATGGTGGCCAAGAGATTGGTAAGGTGTTCTTGTGGTAAGATTTTTCGTTTCTCCACCAGCATGATTGACACCACCTGGATGACTGTTAGTGTATGTGGACATGCTGCAGTATGTCTCCCCAGTGTATCCCACGTGTACTTGTTGAAGTTTAAGTTGGGGGGAAGGGGGGGGGGGTAGGAGACAGTCAAGCCAGTACACTCTTCCAAGAGTTTCTCCACCTGCAGTATTTGGTGTGTTTGGGCATTGTCATCTGTAAAAATGAAGGTGGGACAGAATGCACCCCTGAAGATATGTGCATGGAGAAGGAGTACAGTGTCACAGTAATGTTGACTAGTGAATACTCTGTTTTCAAGGATTTGGAGGTTTGTACTTTCACACAACATTATGCCTTCCCACACCATAACATCAGGAGCACCAAAACGATCATGTTTGACAGTGTTCCTGGGTGCATTATGTGTTACCACCTTTTGCCATATGAAAGTACGTAATGCACCCAGGAACATTGTCAGGCATAATCGTTTTGGTGGTTCAGGTGTTATAGTGTGGGGAAGCATATGTTGTTTTAGTGTACTGACCTCCAAATCTTTTGATTATGGTACACTCACTGGTTAACGTTATTGAGACACACTAATCCTTCCCCACGTGTGTCTTTCCAGTGGTGCATTCAGTCATGACTTAATTTTTGTGGATGAGAGTACATGATCACATCAAACTGCAAAGGTGAAGCAGCTCTTGGAATGAGAGGATATTTGGCAAATGGACAGGCCTCCCAATACCCCTGACTTAAACCCCATCAAGCACGTGCAGGATGCATTAGGAAGATGTATTTAACCATGTCCACACGCACCAACTGCTGGATGGTTCCAGCAAGTGTCAACCACGCTGGTGGATGAATGGAGTGCCATACTACAAGAGTTCCTTATCAACCTTGTTAGTCAGCATGGGTGCACATTCCAGAGCATGTATTGCTGTCCGTGGTGATCACACACACTATTAAGAACCCTGTCCAACCTTTTGTAACATTCAGGGACCATCATAAATTATGGTGGATTCATTGTACTTATTGTCTTTGAGTAGAAGTGTCATTTCTGCATATCTCATTGTGTATTTCTTTTATTTACCTTCTGTACCATACCGTAACAGTTCTTTATGCGTATGGTTGAAGTTACACTGAGCTGTGTTACCTGGCAGTGACACATCATGCGACAGTTACTTTCATTCTTAAGTTTTGTATACCAATGTAAATGAGTTTCACAAATATATCTAAAGATGATGATAAAAGAAAAAAAGGCTGGCTGTTTTCTTATTTTCTGGGGGGGGGGGGGGGGGCAGTAAATTCAGATTTTCTGTTTTTGTGCATTATCTGTTGTTTTCAGTTACTTGTACCATTTTCTTGAGCCTTCTTAAGTAGTAGTTTTCATTAATTTTAATGTTTGTATCACTGGTTTTTGCACACAAATTTGCATTCTTGGTTCATTTCACGAATAGTGTGTTCATGTAGCATGGCTTACTTTATGAATGCTTTGTGCTCTGTCATTTGGATATTTCTATGATAGCTGATAGATCTGTAGTCACGTGTATAAGATATCTTATGCTGGTTACAAGTGTATAAAATGCATTTTGCTTTAGAAGTCTAATATTGATGATAACAGTGTATGTGGCCAATTTTATAATAGGTTTTTTAGTTTTTATTTGTAATGTGCGCTGGATGAGATATGTTTGGCCAATAAGGAACTACTGTCACATACAATTCTCGAATGAAATTTTCACTCTGCAGTGGAGTGTGCGCTGATATGAAGCTTTCTGGCAGATTAAAACTGTGTGCTATACCGAGACTTGAACTCGGGACCTTTGCCTTTCCTGGGCAAGTGCCCTACCACCTGAGCTACCCAAGCTTGACTCACCACCCGTCCTCACAGCTTCAATTCCACCAGTCCTGAGTTCGAGTCTCGGTCTGGCACACAGTTTTAATCTGCCATTAAGTTTCATATACAATTCTGTTCTGAAATATGTAAAATGGTATTGAAATTTATATATGGCTTTTTAAACATGTTATGTCAAGGGATGTAGGTCTTTGTTTAACAAAAGAATCCAGAAATAATATGTAAGTTCTATGTGTATGAAAGAAGTCAAAAAGTTGTAGAGGTGACCTGGTTATTAAACAGGAATAAAGGAAAATAGCAGGGACACGAAACTGCCAGGGGGTTTTTTCTCATACATGGCAAAAATCTGTATCAAATCTGAGTGCTTACTGGAAAGAAAATTAATTGTTGTTATGTTGTAGGCAGCAGGACTGCTGGTGTGGTGGTGGATACAGAAATGTTGTTTGTTTTGTTGAATCCTGTTATCAAATATGTTCATGCACTTCTAAACAGTGTGAAATTGCACAGATGAGTAACAAACTGTTCATATTTGATAAATCCATGAAATAAAAATGATGTCTTTTTCATGAAATTAACTGGATTTTAACACCAAAATTATTGTGTGCCCTTTATGCTCGGATTGTTGCTTTTCACATTGCAAGCTATTTTTTAAAATTAGGTTCCTGTATGAGATACACTGTGGAAGAAAAAGTGAAACACTACAACACGTGAGAAATCTTAACAAAAGCTGTAATGCCTAGGTACTTTAATCACTCGGTATTCAGAGTAATAAACAATTAAAACCAGTTGGACACTTTCTTTTATTGTTATATTTGCACAGGACTGATATGTGCTTCAGAGTAAGACTTAATAACCTGAGTGTACATCCTGTGCTCATTGTGAAATGTTTATTCTGTAATTATAAATTTTGTTTTTCCCCCATTTGAACTGTACTGTACAGTTTTTGTGTGAGCCATGGAAACAATCACATTGATAAAATTCATTGCACGCAAAATTTGCAGATTATGTTTTGTGTTCTATTACAAAATTCTTGTTCTCATTATTGAAGCAATGTTTTGATTTGGGTGAAGATAAAGTATGAAAGTAGATGCTGATGACCAAATATAACTACACATAACAAAATTGAAGGATCTTTTTGAATGAAAGATTTATTGAGTATTATGCAGTTTTTGAGATTCATATTTCTGTACTGAAAATAATTTAAAAAATTTAGTGTTGAGGGATTGGACAATAATGGTTATTTTTATGTAAATATTTTGAAGTCATAGTTTTCAGATTGTTGCATAATTCTTTTAGGGATTTCAGTCAAGGGGGACAGTTTTATCCCAGAGAATAACAGCATGGATTAATCTGAAAGATGCAACAAGACCATCTGGACCACTCTCAGTAAATCCAAAAGGTGACACTGTTGACTTGAGAGAAATATCAAAGATAAGGAGACATCGGCAGCATCATAAGGTAAAAGACAGTAATTTAAAATTGCATTGTATTTGTATAACTCAGAAGAGTGATCTTTTATCTATGTATGTTGCAATTACAAATCTATAGATATTAAGCCACTTTACCTTGCTAAGATGTAAGACACAGTTTACTGTATGAATATATTAAATGAAACGACAGATTTGTTGTTGATTTGTATGTCAAAATAGATAACAAAGACTAGTGGGATCGTGACTCTTGACACAGCTGTTAATGTTTTGTAATATAATTATTTGTACAGCCATTCATAGTAGCCCATTTTATGTGGGATATTAGTTCACAGATCTCCATGATACAAAGAATTACAAAGTATGATGCTTGGAGCTACAAAGATGTTTTTAACTGTTGCACCAACATTGATTACAGGAGTAAAATAAAGTTTTAATTTTTAAACACAGCACTGAAAAAATTCATAAACATTCCTTTCACACGAAATTGTGATTATTATTTTTTTATTTTAATGAATTAATTTTTTTTTTTTTCGGAAATTGTATTTGTTTTGGATTGCAGTCTCATTGAATTTTTAAATGACTTAATATTCACTATTGACTGTGGTATTTATTACAATTTACACAACTGTAATTTTGACTTGTGGTCATTGTTATGTAGTTAAAGCTGCAATCGATATGAGGGGTGTCAAAAAAGAACAGACTTTGCTTATAACATCTTTATTG
Organism: Schistocerca nitens; assembly: GCF_023898315.1. Classification (NCBI taxonomy): domain Eukaryota; kingdom Metazoa; phylum Arthropoda; class Insecta; order Orthoptera; family Acrididae; genus Schistocerca; species Schistocerca nitens. The sequence goes on from NC_064616.1 coordinate 39,722,507, forward strand.
CTCATTAACTACATTTTAAGCAATGTCCCCTTCAAAGTAGACCCTTCCACCGGCAATATACCATTCCCAATATTTTTTCCATTTTTGGAAAGCCTTCTGGAATGCACTTTCTGGGATGCTGCACAGTTCTCTTGTTGTATTGTGCTGATCTCCTCAGTGGTTTTGATATGGCATTTTTTCAACACTGTTTTAAGTTTTGGATACAGGAAAAGGTCTGCGGGGGATGGGTCACTAATATAACTGGTGCATTTTCAGACACAGCAAAACAAGGCTAACAGCAGTTTATTGTCTAAACTTACCATAAGATATGTTCGGTAGCTGCATTGCGTTTCCTATGCTGGGTGAAGTGTTATTTCAAAATTTTTGTCTTTGTTTGACTAACTCTTGTAAACATCAAAATTAGACATTCCACTGTCAGAAAATGTTTTTCACAGTACATCCATGAAAAATCTAGGTTCGGAATTTAAAAACTTCTTCACATTCGGGACAACATCAATAAAATGTCAACATTAATAAAATTAATAAAAAGACTGTGAACCTCTATGGCTCAAATCAGCATTCATCACATACATCATCTGTGCGAAGCATAAAATACACCATTTTGTTATGAAAACATATGAAACAAGCAGATAAAGACAGCATCTTAATTAACTTTATTAGTAGGTAATGGGTGGAATTAAATGTCTTGAAGCTAGATCTGCCCATGTCAGTAACATGCAGCATTCTGGTTAAAAACAGAGTGGAAACCAGCTTCAACATATTTGCATCATTCCCAAGGACTATATTTAAGATAGAATGTAAGCATCTTGACAAAAAAACCTTTGATAGCATATACAAATATACTCTTAGATGCTAAGCATAAGGCAATGGGAAAAACGAAGACTGTCATACGTTGTTAACTGTGGTAAAAACACATATATCCATAAACCTGAGAATAAATCAAAATACTATGTACTTGTGAAGGTACATACAATATCGTGGCATAGCTACAAAAGCATTCTGGACTTTTTATATAAATTGTTTATTGGATTACTGAAGGAATTGGACACACAGTGTGGGGCTCATGAAAGAATCCATGCATTGCAAATACATTTTTGTTTCTCAAATCTAAAAATACAACAACTACATTAATTGTCGTAAAAACATAATCCATAAATTTGAATAATAACTAAAATACTACATGATCGTAGTTTGTGCAATGGTACAATATGTGATCAAAAGTATCCGGACACATGGCCGAAAATGACTTACATGTTCGTGGCACCCTCCATCGGTAATGCTGGAATTCAATATGGTGTTGGCCCACCCTTAGCTTTGATGACAGCTTCCACTCTTGCAGGCATATGTTCAGTCAGGTGCTGGAAGGTTTCTTCGGGAATGGCAGCCCATTCTTCATGGAGTGCTGCACTGAGGAGAGGTATTGATGTCGGTTGGTGAGGCATGGCACAAAATCGTTGTTCCAAAACATCCCAAAGGTGTCCTATCAGATTCAGGCCAGTCCTCTGTGCAGACCAGTCAATTACAGGGATGTTATTGTCGTGTAATCACTCCACCGCAGGCCGTGCATTATGAACAGGTGCTCGATTGTGTTGAAAGATGCAGTCGCCATCCCCAAATTGCTCTTCAACAGTGGGACCATGAAATCCAAGTTTTCTCACCTATCTTTCAAAGCACTTGAAGTGGATCCTGATGCAGTTTGGATTTCCTGTGTGATGGTCTGGAAAGATATCTGCTTGTTACACATTACGACCCTCTTCAACTGTTGGCAGTCCCTGTCAGTCAACAGACGAATTCGGCCTGTTGCTTTTGTGCTGTACGTGTCCCTTCATGTTTCCACTTTACTATCACATTGGAAACAGTGGACCTGGGGATGTTCAGGAGTGTGGAAATCTCACTTACAGATGTATGACACAAGTGACACCCAATCAACTGATAACATTCGAAGTCCGTGAGTTCCGCATAGCACCCACTCTGCTCTCTCACGATATCTAATTACTACTGAGTTCGCTGATATGGAGTACCTGGCATTAGGTGGCAGCACAATGCACCGAATATGAAAAACGTATGTCTTTGGGGGTGTCTGGATACTATTGATCACATAGTGTATATCAACATATGTTCTGATATTGTAAGAAATGAAGTGTCATATAAATAAATGAAGTATTCTACTCGAAAAGATGGGATACATGATGAAGGGAAAGTACTGCTGGCAGTTACATGGAGCATTCAGCTATCATTCACTGTTTTTTGAAAGACTGAATTGAAGTTGTCCAGAAATCTTCTCTTAAATAAGTCTGCTTGTTCATTTAACATATTTTCTGGGTGAGTTTTGAGATGATCCTGCATTTCTATTTCTTCCAAAATATTCATGGTTTTGCCCTTCTGTATGGTGTCCAGGATTTGGAGGGATGCCTCTATACTGGCTGCGTTATGTGTATTCTCTTTGAGATGAATACTGAATGTGGAAGTGCTGCTACCTGTTTACCTGATATGTTCTTTAAATTTAGTAGTAAAAGAACATCCTGTCTGTCCAATATAATATATACTTTGGGCATGTACCACAATGAATATTATAGATGCCCGATTTACTGAAATGTTCACTTTTATTACTGTTACATCAGATTAGTTTCTGTAGAATATTTTTGTTTGGAAACTAATCCCTAGCTTTGTGTTTTTAAATGTCTGTGCAAGTTTATCCAAAGCTGCCCTGAGGTGTGGGAATCCGACAAACTTTGGTTGGGTGGTTAGTTAGTTAGTTGTTCTGTAGACCAAAGTCACAATAAATGTTATGGTGTGGAATGCATCAACAGAAAAAACATAGAACACATTTCAACCACCAAAAAATAATATTTATGTGGCTACATGTGGACCATTTACGGCTTTATATATACTAAGATGGTTTCTGTTCTTTCGGACATGTCCGAAAGAACAGATACCATCTGTGACCATGTAGCTCGTTAGAATGAAATTACAATGAAATGAAAACCCTTAGCTGCTTACAGGCGTTGACATATGTCAACGGGGACAGTTGAAAATGTGTCTCCTGACTGGGACTCGAACCCGGGGTCTTCTGCTTACACGGCTGGCACTCTATCCATCTGAGCCACCAAGGGCACAGAGGATAGTGCGACTGAATTTCATTGTAATTTACAGCTTTCTTCATTAAAGTGACTAATTATCTTTACTCAGAAATTCCTCTGCTTTATTGGAGTTGTCAAAGAGGAACATCTTTAATCTACATTTGAAAACACTTGTTATATCTGTCAGACACTTTAGTTCCATGGGTAGATTATCAATGAGCAATGCTGTCTTTCAGTGCTGATGCACACCATGCCCAATCTCATACAGTAATCAGGAACTGTGGGTCAGTGGTTCATGGGTACGTGATGCTATGTCAGTAGTGTGTAACAGGCCATGAATTTGGGTCAGGTGGGAAGCATGGTCAGAAGGCCAATGCAGTTGCGGTGATTGCTCGTGACAAGTGGGAGATCTGGTTTTGAGTCCCAGTCTTTGAGTAATATCTGCAGATTTCACCCACTTCTGTGCCAAAATTAGATTTAGTAAAAATAATGCAGATCATTTTTCCTTCTAGTATTGAACTTGTGAATATCTCTGTTACTACCAAACTTAGATGGACTGTTGCTAACAAATTTCATAAGTGAGTAAATTTATTGTGAAGCTGTAGTTAATATTCCCAGCTGCTTAAAGAGATGCCAGCAAGATGTACATGTGTGAACTCCACACATAATACTCATTTTTGTGCAATGAATACTTTTCGCCTAAGTGAGGAATTACCCCAGAGTGTTATGACTTATAACACCAGTGAATGAAAATGCAAGTTCGTCATTATTCTTAAGGAAAAAAATAGCTGAACGTAAACGTTGTAGCAAATCTAATATATACAAGCTAGCCCATTTGTGCAAAACCTTTAAATACCTTACAGTAACTTCCACAAACCATAAAAACTTAACTTCTCTTATAAATTATTATAATTGACACTAATGCTTTAGTAAGCATGCTTTCGATAAGTCACAGAAGATCACAGTCATTGATCATTTATCATTTAAAGATTTTATGTGCTCAGAAAAATGTATGAATAGCTGGTTCAGTATAATGGCCTTTTGAAATCCAAACTGTCAATGGCTAAGTACCCCATTACCACACAGGTGGGTGACAATCCTGGAGTATATTACCTTCTCAAAAACTTTTAGAGAATGGTGTAAGGAGTGACACTGGTTGGTAGTTATTGACATCTGTGAAGTCACCATTTATATAGACAGGCCTGGCAATGACATATTTCAATCTTTCTGGGTAAACACCCTGAGTTATTGATGCATAACACAAGTGACTAATAACATTGCCTATTATAGAGCCACAGCTTTTTTGTGTTGTATTGAAGATATTATCCACCCCATATGAAATTTTACTTTTTAGAATCATGATGATCTTTCTTATGTTAGGTGGGGTTACGGGATTAATGTTTATTTCTTTTACAGTGCTCCCATTCTCTTTAAAAGAAATAATGTCATCTTCTATGGCTTCTTTCCATGTCTCTCTCTTTTAATAATATTTTGTATTGATTTTATTTTATTATCTGATTTGTCAGTTTTAGAGATGATGTGCATACTCGTGAATATTTTGCAATTTAATATGTTACAGTACTGTTTATAATAATATAGCATTTCTGGGACATTTCTTGTTCTGCGCGGATGACCTCGACATTGTGCGCCCATAACATCCGATCTTCTTCTGGCTATTTGGTACAAGTCCTTTTTTCATTCTGAAGATTTCTTTAATGACTTGTCACTATTACATTGCTTTTTTTTAAAGGAAAAGTGCTTTTAAAATGTATGCAGGCTCATTAAGGAAGTATGTTGAATTTAGAGTTAACATTAGGCTCATTCTAAACTTCACCCCAGTCAACATTTTGAAGCTTGCTTTAAAATATTCAGTAGTCGTGTCATTAATCAGCCTCACTGTTTACTTATGGTGTTTGAAATGTAATTGAAACTAAGTTATATAATGTGAATAATGTGCATCGTGGTATGACAATCCTTCTAGTACTGGTTAGGCATGTCTCTAACTTCTACTTATTGAATAAATACATTAACTACAATGGTATTTCTATTTTTAACACCTTGGGCAAGTAAGTTTATGACATATCAAATTCCAAGTGGCTAACAGACATTAATTGTTTGTCTTTTACCAGTGTGATTTCTTTGACTGTTTTTGCATTGATATTGCATATATTGGTACACATATTCCTAACCCTGTCACCAGGAAAGCCATTCCTTAAATAGACAGCTTTTTTAATATGGCTAACTCTTTCTGAATTCCGGCATCATCAGGCTTAGCTCATTAAGCGACATACTGTACATTGAAAAAAATGCTTTTTTATGTGCAACCTTTTGACAAGACTATTATCAATACGTGTGTGGCTGTACGTTAACAAAAAATACTGAATTTTTGTTGGTCTCCAAGATTCATAATTTTTGTATCTGGGTAGTTGATTAACTTACTTTTGATTTCTCTATCTTATGGTGTGTGAACTATTGAACTTTGCATGCATAATGTCTATTACATTGTGAGTGCCTTCAAACATCAGTATGTTATTGGCAATCTGTAATAATGCTTAACTTTCTCTGCTGTTTACTTATATTTTTTAAAGAACTTACACTCTAAATTATTCAGATAAATCTGTCAATATCCTTGCCAGAAGACTTCCCATTGTAAGGCAGTCTTTTGCATATCAACAGAAATGGTTGAAATTTGTGATTAACTGTTGCTAGTCAGTAACCACATGAATTTCAGGTCTCTTGAGTTTTTTGTTCTCAATTAGGTTATTTTTATCGGAATTGTTTCTTCGATCAGTGTGTTGGTGTACATATTCGAGACCTCAGAAGATACAAACTCCCCAGTTTCAAGGATCCCTAATTTTCTGCTTGACTTCATTATATATCATGTATTTGACCTCATAAGTTTGTTATTGATAAGACTCTTGAGCTTCTTCCTAATCTCATATGCTAGGCTATCTTATGTTATTTACAATTGGATGTACAGGAATACCATCTATGATATTCCTGGCCACACCATGGGAGGAACGTCAGGCTAAAGATGGCAGCGGATCTTATTTGCCCCAGTACCTTGTTTGTTCGAGAGCTGATGGGGAATCTTTCATGACGATGAAGCCTCAGTTTTTTGTTGAGCATTTAGAGGACAAGTTTGGGGAGGTGGAGGGCTTGTCCAAAATGAGATCTGGGTCAATCTTGATCAAAACAGCATCCTCTGCCCCGTCACGGGAGTTACTCACTTGTGACAAGCTACTCACTTGTGAAAAGCTGGGGGATGTTTCTGTAACCATCATGCCCCATAAGAGCTTAAATATGGTCCAGGGTATCATATTTCACCGAGACCTTCTTTTGCAGTTTGACAGTGAGCTGCACGCTGATTTAGAGCGGCGAGGTGTACATTTTCTCCGGCGTGTCCACCGGGGTCCGAAGGATAATCAGGTTGCCACCGGTGCCCTGATCTTGGCCTTTGAGGGTGATAAATTGCCCGAGAAGGTCAAGATGATGGTCTACCGGTGTGATGTAAAGCCCTGTATCCCTCCCCCGAAGCGGTGCTTTAAGTGCTGGAACTTCGGCCATATGTCTTCCCGCTGTACTTCCAGCGTCACATGCAGAGCCAGAACACTGGGGACTTGAGAAATTATCTTTGATCCGCCACAATGAAAAATAACATCATCTTGCTCTTCTTTCATTGAGTACTCAAAGCCATCTGTTGATACACAACCTTGCATCTCTGGCATGCATCCCAATGAATGAATGTTAACTTTTACTTTGAGTTTTAGTTTATAATCTCTTCATTCAATGCAATCACCATCACCTGATGTTTCTTAGTCTAGTTTCTCCACTGTCTTTTATGTGGAAGTTTCATGAATCTGAATGAGATACAGTGTGACACATTTACCTTACTTTTTTCTTTTTTGTACCTGATAACTTACTTGCTGTACTTACTTACTGGCTTTATCTTTCTGCACAAAGAAATGCCACAGTAAAATACTTGTTTTTAAAATACTGGACCTGGTATCATCCTAGTTTGCCTTTAAATTGGCCCAGTTGAGGCTGACTAAATTGTACCATTGGCAGGTCTGTTTCTTATCATTTGTCAAAATTTAGCCAGAATTATCCTGTAAAATGACCAAATTGTGTCTCTTCTGGTGAGTATATACAGTTAACTCCCTCACTCTTTCACCCAGCTGCTTGTAGTCTTCTCAGTTCATCTGCCACTAATAACAAAATAAATGCCTGTTTTTACAGGCAATCAAACACATTGCAAGAACTGCAAAGACAGTTCTAATGATGTCTAAGTCTTCTTGAATGATGTCTTAAATGTTCATAATTACAGGAATCGTGTTTTAAATTAATAAGGAAAGGTAATTTACCATTCTTATAAACATATGTGCTTTCGTTAAGTAACTGTTTATTTGTAAACTAAGCTGCTCTACAATGATAAAAAATGCATATTATTATTATTATTATTATTATTATTATTATTATTATTCCTTGCCACTCAGTACGTGTGTGTGATAACTTAAAACCATACTTTTTGTCATGAATTAATTTTGCACAAAGCAGCAAGTACACATCATATGTTTTAAATATCAGGATATGATCATAATTTGCTAATTACCTCAACTGGTGTTGTTTTGTACTTTATCAGGTATTACACACACGCACACACACACACACACACACACACACACACACACACACACACACACACACACACACACACACACACATAAATATTTGGTATTTACTGAATATCGGTTTAAATTGATCAAGATGTAATCAATATTATATTATAAAAGTAAGTGTACAGTTTGTGTGCCACTAAAACTTTGTCAGCATTACCAGGAAGGATTCAGGATCACTGCAGTGAAAGTTCGAAAACATAACAAAATAATTTTTTTTTACGTGTGAAATTTCATCATTTTTTCTCTTACTAATGGCTGCATTTGTTGCTATAGGTACACTTTTCTTCATAAGTTAGAGAGATTCTTCGATGAATTTTGCACAGTGTACATACCATACATACAGGTGTATGAAACTGTGGAATTTATTTATGAAAAAACAAATGATCTATTATATTTTAAACTTCGTGCTTAGAAAAAACACAAATTTTGTAGTTAATTACCTCAATTTTTACACAGTTTTTAATAGATTTGGAAAATTCTAGAGTTTCATACACCTTTAAGAATGGTTTGTATGCTGTGCAAAATTCATTGAACCATCTCTCTTACTTATGAAGAAAAGTGTACCTATAGCAACAAATGCTGCAATTAGTAAGTGAAAAAAATGATGAAATTTCACATGTAAAAAAAATACTTTGTTATGTTTTCGAACTTCCACTGCTATGAGTGTGAATTCTGAATCCTTCCTGGTCATGCTGACAAAGTTTTATGAATTAATTTGTAAAAGTATAGACACTGGAAATTAAAATGTCCTGTGGTGCCTCTCCTGCTCCAAGTCGGCCCGTTTGACGTCCTACCCCCCTTAAGGGTGTGCTTTTGAAGATATAAGGCCCACGAAGTTTCTCCCTCTAGAAATTTCTGGAACATTCCAGAACATTCAATAGTATTCGAGAACATCCAGAACATTCGAGAGTATGTGAGAGCATTCCACAACATTCTAGAATGTTCCGGAATGTTCCACAATGATATGGGATGTTCTGGAATATTTGGGAATAGTTTGAAACATTTGGGAAGATTCCAGAATGTTCAGAAACATCCCAGATCGTTGTGGATCATTACAGAACACACTCAAATGTTTCGCCACTGGTGGGGCTACTCATTGGTAGGGGTGTATAAAGCAAGACCCATTGTGGCTTGGACATCATTTTCTTATCAGTGACAGAGGGGGAGACCAAAAATGTAGTGCAGTGAGTGAATAAAAACAAAGCGGAACTGTGACTGAATATAAATCGAAAATAAAACATCAGGAGTGTGTGAAGCATACTTAGTGTGTTTGTCAGTAAAAAGTTGATTTGGTTTATATTTTAGACAATGCCCAAACGTAAAAGAGGAGGAGATCTTGCCAGTTCTGAAGTAAAACAGTGAAAACAAAAAGAACAGCAAAACAAGAAACAGGCGAAGACCGTGAAGCACGTTTAAGTTCCCAACGAACGACAATGAGAACTGTGAGAAGCAGAGAAACGGAAGAATAGCAAAATGAACGGATTGAAGACTCAAGAATTGTGACACAATCTTATAATAAAAGACTGGAAACTAAAGCCAGCCATGAAAATATCACCCTACGAGAAGTGCGGACGAGGATAACAATACAACCTAACAAATGAAGCATTCCACTGTGACCCAACGAAAGAATATAACAAACACAGACACGTCATAATTGGAAAAATGGATAATATCTGCTACTTTTGCAATGTGAAAAAATTCAGTAGAGAAACACCAGGATTCTGTTGCATGAATGGAAAAATTCGATTACCACCACTGGAAGCACCTCGGCTGGAAGTTTTACATTACATGACCATGTAAACTGTAGGATCAAAACACTTCAAAATATAAAAGCCTATATCACGTACTTCTAAATGACTACTTTCGGTGTCACTTCAATCAACACTAACAGAGATGAAATCGATTATGTTTTTTCCATCCAAGGACAAATCTGTCACAACATGCGATCATTATTACCACTACCCAACAAAGATCATAAATTTCTGTAAGTATATTTAATTGGAAATGAAGAAACAGAAACTGGTCAACTATGCACAAATATTAGAGGATTGACACGGGATGTAGTCAAAGATGTACAGAGGATGTTACACAAATACAGTCAACTGATTCGCATATTCAAAACAGCACTAGACTAAACGATTTCTAGTTACTATAAAGTTATAATTTCAGCCGACAAAAGACCACATGGAGCACACGAACGTCGATGTAATGCACCTCAAATAGGTGATGTCACCATCGTGATTGTGGACAATGAAAACATAATCTGTGACATAATCATACAGCTAAGAAGAGGAGGACTGCAAAGCATTGCAGAGACACACCATGATGCCCTTCAATATCCATTAATATTTCTGTGCAGAGAGGACAGGTATCATTTTACTGTAAAAGAAATCCAACGTTAAACAGGTGTAGAAACAAACAAAAAAAGTCACTTTCAAGGAGTTTGGTGCTTACTGCTAAATGATCAGTGATGCTGCCTTGTAGACATGTGTGCAAAAATAGAAGTGGAAAAGATGCTTTACATAAGAGTGAATCAGAAGAAACTACACATGGAAAAATCGTCCACCTTTGAGTTGCCGTCATAAATGACAGAAACATTGACAACGTTGGAACAATGTTAATCTTACTCTCATCATACGTAGCAAGTCCGAGACACGTGCACAAATACACTCAAGTTGCCATGACCTGCATAAGAAAACATAGTTTTGGAGATATGCCATTGTGAACATTAAGCACAAGAGCAGATTCTGTGCTGTACGGGCATGGACGCACAGCTATAAATAAATGCCTGGCCAATGCTGGTTTTCTCTGCTAGTAAATTTAAAAAAAGAAGTTACAGTTCAGTAAGTTTTGGTTCCATTAATTTAAATAATTGTTCAAATCAGTGTGTAATAAACTACAACTATTAACATTTCTTTTAAATTTCATTCCTCGTTTTATTAATATTACTGTAGGAGATAACAAATGTATTTGGCCAGTGGTATAAGGCCCGTGTTCAAATCACAGTCAACTTCCATGCACATGGGTTCCAATCTCACATTTCACTTCAAACAGGATGTTACTGACATGTGTCTGCTGCTGCTTTGTTGCTCCTAAGCTCTAGAAGACTCACAAATATACAGCAGATAAATAAATAAACAAACATATTTTTGTTTGCCACAATTGCTAATGGTAAGGAAGGATAGGAGTACAGCAATCAGTTGCAATCCCATTGGTTTGCTATTACTCTTGCATATCCTGATTTCAGCAAGAGTAATAAAAACCGATTGTGACTGATTGCTGTATTCCTATCCTTACTTACCATAATAAACAGTCGCTGTACACTACAGTACCCTATGGAGTCAAAGTTTGTAACAACTGCTATATATATATATATATATATATATATATATATATATATATATATATATATATATATATATATTTTTTTTTTTTTTTTTTTTTTTTTTTTTGCCCGCATCTCGTGGTCGTGCGGTAGCATTCTCGCTTCCCACGCCCGGGTTCCCGGGTTCGATTCCCGGCGGGGTCAGGGATTTTCTCTGCCTCGTGATGGCTGGGTGTTGTGTGATGTCCTTAGGTTAGTTAGGTTTAAGTAGTTCTAAGTTCTGGGGACTGATGACCATAGATGTTAAGTCCCATAGTGCTCAGAGCCATTTGAACCATTTTTTTGCTAAATTTTTTCTTCTACTAACATACATGATCGTATGTTCATCTTCAGGTGACAAGCATACATTGTAATGTTATATAATGAAATTGGTACAAGAAACATTCTTTCATGTGATTGTCTGTGGTGATGTTGATGAGTTCCTTTATACTGGAACACCAAGTGCATTGGAGCATATCAACAAGTAAAGGAATAAATGCATATACAATACTCATCTACAAAGCATTAAACCTAGTATGTTTTTGGTTAGCAGCTAATATAAACATAATACGCAAAGCAGTTTCCTTTTGTAGAGTTGTACTGCACTTGTTGTTTTGTTAAGAGAATATACTCCTCTACTTGTTGTTAGGCTTCAGTGTAGGTAGCTGCGCGGTCTAAGGCACCTTGCCGCAGTTCGTGCAGCTATCCCCGTCGGAGGTTCGAGTCCTCCCTTGGGTGTGGGTGTCTGTGTTGTCCTTAGCTTAAGTTAGTTTAAGTCAGATTAAGTAGTGTGTAAGCCTAGGGACTGATGACTTTAGCAGTTTGGTCCCATAGGACCTTACCACAAATTTCCAAATTTCAGTGTAGGTGCTGTCCTAGTACAATGAAGCTCTGTCATGAAACCATAGGAAATTATAATTACAAATTTGACCAGGTGCTTGTAACATACAGCTGCCACAAAAATAATTTTTGCAGTCTTTTGTGATGCCATCAACAAAATTATGAGGCATTGCTAGCAAACAGAAGGAGCGTGAAGAAATTGCTTATGAAAGGGCAACAAAGTGCCAAAAGTGAAATGTGTGAGAAATGTTGAGCTGAAAATGTTTTTAATCTGTGGATACTCCAGCTTAAAGAACTGCAAGCAAGATGAAAATGGAAAATTTTGCTACATCTACAGCTTGGCTCTGTGGGTTTAGCAGGCCTGCTGGACCAGGAAAATTGTAGCAGACTTGATGGTGTGATATGGAAAAGTGTAACGTATTTAATTCCAACAAATATGGACTGTTTTTCAAACTTACGACTGATGAGTCTTATATTGCATAAAGTGAATCTTGCCGTGGTGGGAAGATCTGTAAATATGGAGTGACGCTACTCGCTACTGCCAGTGCTGTTGGGATGTGGAAACTGAAGTTGCTCATCATTGGTAAAGCTGAAAGTCCCCCTTGCTTCAAAAATGTGTTTGTTGTGATGCAAGTGTAAAAATCAGTGATGAGCCTGGATGACAGGTGTATAATCTCCTCCCTCATAATACAACCAGCAAACTTTATCTCACAGATCAAGGAATTATAAAAGTGTCAAAACGAAATTATTGGAAGTGCATTGTTCAGCAGTATCTGCAACACATTAATGTGCCATAATCTAAGAAGTTGCTGAATCTCCTCGATATATTGAGCTTTATTCCAGCTGCGTGGGATTCTGTGAATTGTCAGGTCACTGAAAATTGGTTACAGAAGCTGAAGTTTTTAAGGTAGCATATCTTGGAATTTTTGGGGAAATGTTTTTATAGTTTACACAATGGACTGGACAAAATATTTGTCATAGACATGTGTAGGGGCAAACATCGAGGTTAATGATTCTGATGATGAAGGCTGGCAGTAAGTTCATGGAAAAACTCTGCAGTATCCACTTTGGAGACTTTGCTTTGTTTGGTGGTGATGTTACAACTCCTCCTCCAACTGGTGGCTGCTCTCATCAGACTGATGCTAAGCACAAACACTGGAATGTATGGCTTATGTGCTCTCGATGAACTCCGTTGCTGCCAATGAAGAGTTGGAGAACTGCTGAAAATGAATTCTTGGCTCCACTGGATGATGAAATCTGCTGCTGACTCACTGGGGCACAAGTTATGAAACTGTGCAGATTGATCACGTAACACGATGATTGGATGAGGCTGTTAGTGATAATGTGTGTCACGTTCGTTGGCTACCCAAGTGGGTCAATTTCATCATCTTGCCTGACTGGTGCCTGTGTTGAAGTGTGACGAAATAGTGTAATTGCTGCTGGCAACCTCCGTGGACAACTGCCAAAATGCTCACTGCTTGGGGCCACACACAGGTGTAGACTGTGTTGACATACCACCATCAGGAATGGTGGACAACCTGGCTGGGGCAGTAGCATGAGGCCCAACAATTTTATTATGTTAATTAATTAAACTCTGATTGTAATTTTTCATTTATTTCTTTTTATAATACACTCCTGGAAATTGAAATAAGAACACCGTGAATTCATTGTCCCAGGAAGGGGAAACTTTATTGACACATTCCTGGGGTCAGATACATCACATGATCACACTGACAGAACCACAGGCACATAGACACAGGCAACAGAGCATGCACAATGTCGGCACTAGTACAGTGTATATCCACCTTTCGCAGCAATGCAGGCTGCTATTCTCCCATGGAGACGATCGTAGAGATGCTGGATGTAGTCCTGTGGAACGGCTTGCCATGCCATTTCCACCTGGCGCCTCAGTTGGACCAGCGTTCGTGCCGGACGTGCAGACCGCGTGAGACGACGCTTCATCCAGTCCCAAACATGCTCAATGGGGGACAGATCCGGAGATCTTGCTGGGCAGGGTAGTTGACTTACACCTTCTAGAGCACGTTGGGTGGCACGGGATACATGCGGACGTGCATTGTCCTGTTGGAACAGCAAGTTCCCTTGCCGGTCTAGGAATGGTAGAACGATGGGTTCGATGACGGTTTGGATGTACCGTGCACTATTCATTGTCCCCTCGACGATCACCAGTGGTGTACGGCCAGTGTAGGAGATCGCTCCCCACACCATGATGCCGGGTGTTGGCCCTGTGTGCCTCGGTTGTGTGCAGTCCTGATTGTGGCGCTCACCTGCACGGCGCCAAACACACATACGACCATCATTGGCACCAAGGCAGAAGCGACTCTCATCGCTGAAGACGACATGTCTCCATTCGTCCCTCCATTCACGCCTGTCGCGACACCACTGGAGGCGGGCTGCACGATGTTGGGGCGTGAGCGGAAGACGGCCTAACGGTGTGCGGGACCGTAGCCCAGCTTCATGGAGACGGTTGCGAATGGTCCTCGCCGATACCCCAGGAGCAACAGTGTCCCTAATTTGCTGGGAAGTGGCGGTGCGGTCCTCTACGGCACTGCGTAGGATCCTACGGTCTTGGCGTGCATCCGTGCGTCGCTGCGGTCCGGTCCCAGGTCGACGGGCACGTGCACCTTCCGCCGACCACTGGCGACAACATCGATGTACTGTGGAGACCTCACGCCCCACGTGTTGAGCAATTCGGCGGTACGTCCACCCGGCCTCCCGCATGCCCACTATACGCCCTCGCTCAAGTCCGTCAACTGCACATACGGTTCACGTCCACGCTGTCGCGGCATGCTACCAGTGTTAAAGACTGCGATGGAGCTCCGTATGCCACGGCAAACTGGCTGACACTGACGGCGGCGGTGCACAAATGCTGCGCAGCTAGCGCCATTCGACGGCCAACACCGCGGGTCCTGGTGTGTCCGCTGTGCCGTGCGTGTGATCATTGCTTGTACAGCCCTCTCGCAGTGTCCGTAGCAAGTATGGTGGGTCTGACACACCGGTGTCAATGTGTTCTTTTTTCCATTTCCAGGAGTGTATATGAAATCCCTTTGTGTAGATCCATATTTACGTTACTTCTTACAGAAGCAGGGCAATATGTCGCTGAAAATCTCTTCTTGGTTAAGATGTTGCCCTGTTTAATGCACTTTTTTCTTTTGGAGCTGTGAAGAGCATGTAAACAAGATCTTGCTGTAATATTACTGCACATGCTTGCCACCTGAAGATAATGTGCTCGTAACTGCTAGTGGAACGAAACACTAAATTAGCGGCTGTGGTGAAGAAGAATGAGTTGATTTATGAATTATTCAGTGGCTGTGGAGCATGATGTGCATTGAATCCAGTTCTGTGATATGCTTTATGTCCTCATCATCACAATTCTGGATGTTAGTACTTTCCACTTAAAGAACTACAATTTTATTCTCACCATTGCATTCTTGTATGGTATAGAAAGGAACAGTCAGTTCAGAAGCCTGTTAAAATCACAAATAGGCAAAAACCTATTCAAATATCTTTGACTTCCAACTATCTTTGGTATCTTTTTCCTCATTTTTCCCTTATTTCCTCATTTCCTCATAATAGATGGAAGCACCTAAGTCTGTGGACAAAGTTCTCTGGCCCCTCACTGCTATTTCCAACCACCCCCAACTGATTACTATTTCTTCTCTGAAGAACGAGCTTACTGTTCTGAAAGCTTGGTATACTGTGTTCTGTTTTAAATGTTTCTGTTTGTTGTACTGACCATTGTATCCTGTATGAGGCAGGATAACTTTTTAACATGCTGATCTTTCTTCCCTGAATTACTGTGATAGTTATATAAGCTAGGACTTCAGCACTACTGTAGGTTTAGTTCGGCAGCTGCATGTGGGTGCAGTAATTCTTCTGTACTTTTTCCATAAAGGCATTAGTGAAAATGTTTGATACATTTAATCTGTACGAGTGGCTGAGGCTGCTGGCAATAATGCGTGTCCCTCGGCTGTCAAAGTGGGATAATGTCATTTTGTCACCTGATTTGTGCCCGTGATGAGGCACAGTGAAATAATGTGGTCACTGCTGGTGACCTCTATGGACAACTGCCATAGCAATTTCCAGTGACATATTGACTGCTTTTATAAGAAGTGACATAAATTTGGATCTGCACAAAGGGATTACAGTTATTATAAAAAGAAATAAATGCAGTATTACAATAAAAGTTGAAATAAATCTGGCAATAAAATTAGTAGATCTCACGCCAGTACCCTTGCAGGGTTGTCCACTCCTCCACTTGTCCAGCTGTGATATGTCTTACTTTACTGAGTTGAATCATATTGTCATTACATTATGTATTTGACAGGATAGTTTTGTTTAATGAAGCAAGTCATTCCTGAACATGGTGTGTTTGAGCTCCACTTTGTCTTACCAGATCTTACTGGAATTAGTACAATGTTGTTTCCTTCTGGCTTGAGTGGGCTCACCCAGCCAGCTGTAGTGGGCTCACAGTTTAACATCTAATATGGAATCTGGCAGCAGTTCAGCTTGATTTTTTAAATATACAAAGAACTGTCACAGATAAATGGCAAGAAAGGTGGTCTAGGACCACTTTGCGATCATACCTTGGACATTATGATTTGAAGCCTGGCACTTACCTTCATTCCATACTAGCATTGAAATGTGTGACATCACAACCAGAATTGAATGCTTCTCATTCTCTGTAATACTAAACACTGTCTGCTGAATTGTCATCATTTTCTCACATAGTGCTTCATAGAATGTTGCCATGTGACTTAAGTAAAACTGTTGTATTGCTCAGTATTGTGAAACCTTTTGGTCTGTAGATGTAGTTTTGTAATAATGTACACATTGTGCTGTGTGAAGTTCTGTGCCAGCACACAGAACAAAATTACACTACAAATAACACTGTTATTCACATAAGTAGGAGAGTTAACTCATGAATGTTTTTCTGATTCTATAGTAATTGTAATTGTTTTTCCACATAGGGTCAGAAGGTCAACAGAACTGAAATTAACAGAAACGTTATAGCTAAAGTGATTTATTCAGCTGATGAAAGTACATACAATGCAAATGAAATACCAGATCAACTTGAGGATACAGGAAAAATTTCTGCAGTGTATTCAGTGGTAAGCTGTTTCTCTTTTATGGCAATGATATAAAAGTAATGATGAAATGAATAATTAGCTGTGTATTTTCAAATGCTGCATTCTTGGTGGCCCTTATCCACTTAATTCCCCTGGAATGTGTTTTGAATTGTACAGTCAAGAGATACGTGGTTTGAATCTATAGCACAGAAAATTCCGATAGTGATGAAGCAACATGTGTTTTGAATTGAACAGTAAACAGATACATGATACTGTGTGATGTCACAGTTTAAAGTTTATGGCCACTTTTTCTTCGTGATTACAGGTCGTGTGTATCTGAACATACTGTAAAATTATTGCATGCCACAATATGTGATCAACAATTTGGATTTCACTTAACGATATGATTGGGGGTTCTTATACATGACACAGGGAACTGATGGATTAGTAGTAGTGGGAACAGTGATCAGAAATTTTGATCATCTGGTGTAACCTCACCCAATTTTATTGTGTGAGGTTGTGTGGGGCATTCAGTGTTTGTGGCATTTTACCAACAGACACAACAAAATAACAAGCCTAAATCAACAATGCTTTGAATAAATTGGTAAGAAAACATTAGCTCACATGCAGGATAAACTTGATTGTACATGCAGTATTGAAGACTTGCCAGGAAGACAGTGACCACATTTATCAAAACCTTTTGAGTATATCTGTATTACTAGAAAGTTCTGCACTATATTATCAGAACTATAACTATGGTATATTACTGAAACTGCTTCTCTCATTTGTTCTATCCCTTCACTGTTGTGTGGCTTTAACACATGGGTCCTTGTCATACACCACAGATTTTAATGTGGCCTCCAGCATAAGTGAATGACAAGTAGTAAAACAGTTCTCAGTCTGAAGATTGTTTTGAGTACCACAGTCCTGCTGAGAGATGGTGTGTTGTTGCTTTCCTCCAACCTTTGAACTGAATTTGACAGCCAGTTATAGGGGAACCTACAGTTTAACTTCAGTTTCAAACCACAGTGTCACTTGGCATTTTTCACATCAACAAACGTAGCCAGGAGTGAAAGAAGTGATGACTGACAGATAAAAATCCTAGTATTGACTGGGAACTGAACATGCGACCTTTGGACTTGTAGTCTGGCATTTTATGACTGAAGTACCGAGCCAGACAAGTGAATGATAAGACTTGCAAATGAATTAATCCTCTTTATTAAATCCACAGAAATGGTACCAAGTACATAATTTGGCTTGGAATATGAGCATGTGTTGAAAATAGCCAACAAGATAATGGATGAGAATTCAAAATTTTGAATTTTGTGTTAATGTCTTTGCTACTTTCACTGTTTTCATACTACAGCTTCTAAGTAAGTGTTTTAAACATGTTGTTATTGGTCAGATTGTGGTGGAAGCTTAGTTTTATGTCTTTGTTGTTTAACAGCTCATGATTAGATTACATAAACAATGTTCATGTTCCATTGGGACTTCTAACAAATACATTGTTGCTTGACTCTTTTGTGATGCTCATAATTGGAATGCTATTTTACTCTTTTTCTGTTTAACCGTATTTTGAATGCAGTTTGTGCAGAATGAACATCAAATTGAGACAGAACCACCAGTGGAAGATGAATGGGAAACATTAACTCACTTGGGAGAAGATCCTAAGAGACATGGAAGTGGCAGTGATCATAAAAATCATGTGCACTTGGCTAGTGATGGTTTTTTCTGTTCTGCTCCAAGTAAGTATACTGATATGTCAGTAAATACAGTGTTGTTTCAGTATATTAGTGGAATTTTACAAATTTTCTTTCTTTCGTGACAGTTTGCTTATGCTTCGCCTACTGTTTAAAGGTGCACGTAAGGAAAAGAAAACAAGCATCTACAGTAAAGTAATGCTACTGATTGCATTAGCAAGTGGCCTATTAGTGTAACTATTTTTTGATAGTAATCTATGTCATGCTGTGAAAAGTTTGTCAAAATTGATCAGCTTAGTGACAGTGGAGAAGAAACTTACTACAGATATGTTGTTGCAGTCAACTAGAAAAAATCGCTGTACAAAATCTTACCCAAAATACCCAAAGGGTGATGATGCAAATTTTTTAACCAATTTGTTCAGTTAGTGATGCACACCTTCTAAATAAGATCCATTGAGTCTGTACTCTGGCATTTGTTGTTTCCACTGCTTGAGACCTTTCTGCTTGTAGTTACCTTTGAATTGAGGAGCTCCACCATTCTTGCCTTTTGGTGGAGCGTAGTAGCATGCCTATAGTAAACTGCTTATCCACTGCCACAGAGTTGATTGATTTTGGTGAATCGTGTCACAGAGTAAATACACAGTCTCTTGCTAATGTGTAATAACTACTAGTTCTTTAGTAATGCGAGCAGCTCACTTATTTGGTGTCAGGATATGTTTTACAATGATTATCTGGAAAGTAACCTGATATGCTATACATAAAATAGTGGAATAGTTAAAGTGAATTTATTAGAGGGAAAAAACTTAGAACTTCACCTTTGTGTTACTTCTCTGTTTTATCACAATTCAGATTTAAGCATTTATCATATTTCAATGAGTCTACAAATACCCTCGGCATAAAATTCTGCCTCCCAAGATTCTAGCCCACTGTATCATCATCATGAAGCTCATCATCAGTGTCAAAGCAGTGGAAGCCGAGCAACTTTTTCATGAAAGTGAAGAGTTGGAGCCAAGTCTGGGCTGCTGAGTGGATGTTCAGAAACATCGATTTTCACAATGTTTTTCCTCAGTTTTCTGTATCAGTTCATTCCAGATTACAGCCAACCTGCCATTTCTGTAATGAACCTCAGAACCTTGAGCATTAGCTCCAAAACTAAACATGGCCCCATTGTTCTGAGTCAAGTGGAATCTTTAGACAAACCTGAGACTTTAAAGTTTTTTTTTGCGACAAGCTAGGCTGAGACTTCCTGGACTTGTGCCATAGAGCTGAGAGTTGTAACAGTCTTAAATGGGTCAGGGATGCACTTCACAACAGAGGCTACCAGGTAACTGACTGTGTGTGAGGTGCACACAAGTTCTTGTGTGTGTGGGTTTTTTTCCCCCTGTAATGTTAGCTGAAGGATCCAAAGAAATGCACCCCAAAGATGAGCTTATTTAAATCCTAGTTATCAGCTGCCAAAGTATTCATGACAGAGCGCCAGAGTTTGAAGCACTCCTGAAAAGAAGTGGAGCTCACTTAATACTAGGTAAAGAAATTTGACTGAGACCCCTAAATTCATAGCAGTGAGACTTTTGGGGTGAAAATGGAGATGATGTAGTAGACAAGAAACCCAAAAACACCGAGATAAATACTCAAGCTTCGTGCGAGGTTGTTTGGGCAAAACTCAGTATCAAGGGTGGGCTGGTATGACAAGACTCCCTATGAAATAACTCTAAATGCCTTCTCTGAAAACTAATTAATGCAGATAATTTGGGTGCTCTCTCATGATTGCAATAAATAGACCTGACTTCTCTGAGGATGTCCATATTAAAACTGGTAACAGTGAGCATGAGCCATTTTTAGCAACTATGATTATCAAGGTACAAAACGGCAACTAAAACATGGTGATTAAACTAGGTATAGAGGCAATACTGTCACATCTCAAGGTAGAACTTGAAATGCTTAGTTCTGCGCAGGAGCAAGTAGAATAACTATGGCGCAAGTTAAGAAGAATAGTTGATCTAGGACTGGATTCATGTGTATTTAATAAAAAAGATAGTGATGGAAGACACCCTTAATGGTATACAGTCTCTGTAAAGGAACACCTAAAGAAACAGTGAAAACTGTATAATGGGTTTAACCTTCGAGTGGGTGCGCCATTTTTTTTCATGAGTGGGCTCTGGGGTATTCAGTACCCCACCTTCTGTGATAAGTTAAAATTTATTTAGGAATCAATTAAATGTTTCTATTTTGCAGTAATATTGTTATATATTCATTTCAAAAGCTTTAGTCAGCACCTTAATGTAGGAATCCATGATACAAATAATGATAAAGGGAAGACATACTTTATATAATTTATATATGACAGACAATGCAACACATTACAAATAGAACTCTCTTATAGCTTATTGTGGCCCTCAGGATATCCATGCGTGTACTGTCTGTCTCCCTAAGTCTTTTACATTCACTTAAATTTATATGTTGTCCTTACTTTATACCTATCAAAAAAAGAAGAAACTCTTGAGTGGTGCCAAAATTTCACATCTGTCCACAACTCTACAATCTCTTGTATGTTTTGAGTTTGTTCTTAGGTTGTCAATATATTTGTTAGTATGGGATACTATCATATCTATTATATCAGTTTCAAAAAGTTTGAAAAAGGCATCAATTTCATGAGAAATATTGTTTGAATAGCTTGTGAAACCGGGTGAAACTTTTGTAATATTTCTTTGCAGAGTTTTTTATTTTAGAGGCCAGTTTTTACTCCATTTTGGTAATTCATCTCTTCCTAAGAAAAACCCAGTTTCTGAACGTCTTTCTTCCTGATTCTCACTTTCATCTTCATGTTCAGAGTTAGTTTTATGATCTTGGTCACTAAAATGGACTTTGTCGTCAATCACCTTCACTTTCAGCCTCCTCAGAAATATTTATTCAAAGTCTCTCTGTGTCATTGAGTTCTTGAAGACATTCTGGTATGTCCTCAAGCTCTATAATCTTTGTAGGTAAAAACAATTAGACCAAAAACACTAATTGTTGCCTAACGATTCATACATCGTGAAAAATGTACAAAAAAATTACTTACATATTTTTTGATCCTTGTAATAAATACTGTTATGAAAAGGTACTTTTACAATTCAATCCTTTGCTTAGATATAGTCAAAACGCAGCACACTTTAAAAATTGTCAGAAAGAAACTAATTTAACAATTTAACAAGAGCAAGTGCGTGGGTACGGTGTGCCCCACTGACACAACACTGAGGTCTCTTAGTCATGGAGGCATAGAGGGAAGGAGTGGGGCGGAGGGGAAGGGGGAGGGGGGAGGAGGGTCAGGTAAACAAGTGCCTAGAACTGCCATGTCACTGGGCCCTGCTTTACATCACTACGAAATTCCTCAATGGGGTACTCAATAACCCAGCGCGCCCGCTTGAAGGTTAAAATAAAGCATAGGAGTGTAGGTAGAGCAATGCTAAATGAAATTAGTTTGGCTCTCAAAACAGCAAAATCTTACTGAAAGATTTCTCACAAAACTTAAAGAAATTCTTGCCATGTGCAATAGCTGTTAGTGGCACCAAAGTTAGTTTCCACACCCTAATGAACAACAGAGGAACTGAAATTGATGGTAGTGAAGCAGAAGCAGAGATGCTTTCAAGTGTTCCTTTACAAAGGAAAATTAAGAGTATTGCACTAATTTAATTTTCGTACCACTGCAAAGATAAGTGATGTAGATATTAGTGTCGAACATCATACATTCCTGGTCTAACTTCAGAACTCAGTGCTCAATTTACAGAATATAAGGTACTGTTCGAAGAAGATACACTCGGTGAGTCAATGCTGGTGGCTGGGAATAAACTTATTACATCTCTTGAAGAATCCAAAAGGAATTCTTGGGTTAAAACTATGGAAGAAATTTATCTAATGAGAAACAGTCATAAAGTGTAGAGATTATTGAGACGTCTCAATAATGACCCAACCAGATCCACAGCACACTGCAGCATCACTGCAGATCATATAGCACATCAACTGCTCATGAATGGGAAAGGAAGCCATAGGATCAAAGTGCCAAAAGTTCACCAAGAGGCCCAAGGACAAACGAGTGATCTGACTCTCCCATTTGAGATATCTGAATTGTACAAGGCTTTTAAGGAGAGCAGGAGAGCAAAACTGGTATAGCATTCAGTTTAAATGACATCCGTGTGGAGCAAATCAAGAATTTTGGCCCAGCAACAAGAAAATGGATCCTGCAGCTTTTCAACAACTGCATGAACTGGTGCCAACTACCAAAGATCTGGCAAAAGAGCAGGGTGACAGCTCTTCTGAAACCTGGAAAGGAAGCAAATCATCCCAAGAATTTCAGACCAGTTAGCCTTTTGAGTCACCTTTATAAACTGTTCAAACATATGATTCTGAATAGAATCCTATCAGTAATAGACCCTCTTCTCAAACCCGCACAAGCAGGATTTCGACCAAACAAAAGCTGCACAAGGCAACTTTTTAATCTCACTCCAGGGCAACTTTTGAATCTCACTCAGTTTATACAGGATGGCTTTGAAACCCGACAAGTAACAGGCGTGGTCTTCGTGGATCTCTCGGCAGTGTATGATAGTGTCCATCATTGGCTACTCTATGCAAAATTATACAATATGATCAAGAATGCCCACCTCGTTAGACGAATCAGCACCCTCCTCCAAAACTGCAGGTTTTTTGTTGAATTTCAAGGACACAACGCAGTCGCTGGAGAGCGCGGAAAAGTGGTTTACCTCCGGGAAGCATCTTGGCTCCACTTCTCTTCAACATTTATAACAATGACCAGCCATTGACCCTGGGCATAAGGAGATTCTTATATGCAGATGACCTAGCCCTTGCTGTGCAGAGCTCATACTTTGAAACAGTGGAAAGAAACCTGACAACTGCACTTAGAGCACTGTCAAGCTACTACAATCAGAACCACCTCGGACCAGACCCTTCGAAGACACAAGTGTGTGCCTTCATTTAAGAAACAGGGAAGCTAATCGTGAGCTACATATTGGATGGTCAGGCATCCAACTCCAGCATCATCACTCCCCTAAATACTTTGGAGTCACTCTTGACCGAACTCTGACATTCAAAACTCACTGCAAGAACACCAAAATGAGAATCTTCACTTGAAACAACCTAATTCGCAAACTAGCAGGGACTCAGTGGGGCTCACATCCACAAACTATTCGCTCTTCTGCAATGGCACTGTGCTTTTCTTATGCCGAATATGCTTCCCCAGTCTGGTACAGGTCATCTTGTGCCAGACAAGTACACATTGCTCTCAACGAAACCTGCAGGTTGTCACAGGTTGCTTAAGACCTACCCCAACTGATAAGCCCTACTACCTGGCTGGACTAGCACCACCATGGGTACGCAGAGCAGTGGCTGCCAACAAGGAGAGACTGAAAGTGGAACAGAACAGTGCCCATCCATTCCATGGGCATAATCCATCACAGCAACAGCTGAGATCGCTAAAGTTCTTCCTGAGGACATCAGAGAAGCTCACCATTTCACCAGAGAAGGTAAGGCTGGAGTTATGGAAGAAGTCAACGTCTCACATGCACGGATGGATGCCAGAAGCTGAAGAACTACCACCTGGACACAATGAAAGCTGACTGGTGTGGAAATCTTTAAACAGATTATGATCAGGAGTTGGACAATGCAGAGAGAACCTGAAGAGATGAGGCTTCATAACAGAAGATATGTGTTGTGATCGTGGACAAGGACAAACCACAAGCCACACACTTCAGTGCCCTCTGTTCCCTACATCCTGTATGAAGATTGATCTGCAAGCCACTCCAAGTGCCTTGGAGGTTGCAAAGTACTGGTCACATGTAATATAAATGTATGGCTACTGTAAATTTGTATGTTTCTGAGACTCGAGAATAATAATAATTGAGAAACAGCTAAAGTGGCTGAAACTGAACAAAGCTCCAGGGCCTGATGGGATTCCTCTCAGAGTCTATACAGAATTTGCAGCAGAATTAGCCCCCCCCCCCCCCCCCTTTTAACCATTATATATGACAGATACGTTAAAAAAAAAAAAAAACTGTGCCGAGTAGTTGGAAGAAAGCACAAGTTGCACCTATCTACAAGAAGAGTAATGAAGTGATTCACAAAACTTATGTCCAGTGTCTTTGATGATGTCCATTGGTTGTATAATAATAAAACATATTCTGAGATCAAATGTAATGAGGTATACTGAACAGAATGCCTTCCTTTGTGCCAGATATTGTGGTTTCTGAAAACATCGGTAATTTGAAACCTGACTCCCACTTTCCTCTGTCATCCTGAAAAACATGGATTAAGGCAGTCAGTTAGAAGTAGCATTTATAGACTTCCAAATCGTATTTGACTCAGTACCATGCAGTGCTTATTAACAAAAGTACAGTCATATAGGGTATCAAATAAAATTGGTAACTGGACTGAGGTTTTCTTGGTAGTGAAGATGCAGTATGTTATCACTGACAGGTATAAAAGTTACTTCAGGTCAGGTGTACCCTACAGAAGTGTGTTGGGACCTTTGCTGTTCTTTTTGTATTTCAATGACCTGGCAAACAAAAGTAACCTCAGAATTTTTGCAAATGATGCAGTTAACTGTAATAAAGCATTGTCTGAAAAAAGTTACACAAACATGTAATCAGATCGTGATAAGATTTGAAATCAGTACTAAGAATTAGAATGTGTCTTGAATGTTCAGAAATGTAAAAAAATGTGGTATCCTGTGACTATTCTACCTGCCCAGAGAGTCGTGAATATTAAAGCACCACTTCTGGGATGGGGAGGTGTGCCATCCTCTGATCAGATCTGCCCAGTGGATTGACGACGACAGTCAGTGTGTCGGCCAGTCTGGATGTCGTTCTTAGGTGGTTTACTCCAGCCCACTCTGTGAATACTGGGCTAGCACTCAATTCATACCTAAGTTACATGAACTTTTAGGAAACTTTCACTAACTTTCACATGAATAACACTATACGCATTTCTTTGGGTTACACGTGTTCCGTTCTGGGGAGTAACGGAGTGGCGACAGGAAAATCATCTGGCTACCCCTTAAATTAACAATACCAAATTCGTAAATAAATGTGCCAACCCTGTGGTGATGCAGGACGATGGCACAAGAAAAAGGAGAAGGGCCTATTATTACAACTTCATTGAGTCACAATTACAATCAAAAGTCATTGAATCACAATTATAATTAGTCAACTTGTACAAGTAGCTGAGTGTAAAAATTTGCACTGATATGAAAGAGAATGATCACATAGTCTCAGTCATACATAAAACAGGTTCAGACACTAGTTAGTTGGTAGGATACTGAGAAAATCCAATCAGTCTACTGTAACGATGTCTGCAGCTTTATGCATTGTTGACGCCATTTGAGAGCAGGGGGAGCAGGTGCAGGGTTGTCAGGGTGGCTATTCTGACCTACTTATCCCAAACGGATGGGTTCACTGATTTGGAGCAGGAGTATATTCAGCAGTGCTCATGTTGCAGCCATCATATTGTTTTATTAATCTTGTACAGAATACAGCAATGCTGTAGGCCCATATTCCATCAGGCAGAGTGGGTGTCAAACCCACAGTCCTTTGTTTCAGTACGCTGTTAGGATCTTAGCCTTAGCTGTAGATGGCACAATGTGGGTAAGAGTAGAGCATTCTTGCTGGGCAGTCACCTCTGCATCAGCTGATGCTGAGTCAGTGCTGGTGATACAGCTGTACTTCACAGCCACATCATAAGTGGTTGGTGCTGACAAACTGCCCAGTAGCAGCTTGTGGCAAAGATGATGTCATCCAGGGAGCGAACTCCGGTCCCAGCATCTGCCTGGTGTTGTCGGACAACAGAAATCACCAGTTGGGTCAGAGGCCTGTAGAGTCCCAATTAGACCCTGGAGCCTCTCAGTGCAATATGCCGGACCATATAGCAAGTGGTCCTGTTGGACAGTGTGTGTGACATTGGTGGCTGCGTCTGTGGACAATGATGGGGAGACGATGCTTGCCTTGACCACATTTTGCTATATCACTCTGGGGTCGTTGTTGAGTTGATGCCCTTTGCCAGCTGGGTGGGAACTGCAGTACATGTTCTGGCCCAGAGTGTTGTCGTCTAGACACCTCAGGTGTTATGTAGTCACCCTGTCGTAATGCTGAACTGGCATCCCAGATATCAGTAACAGTGGTGGTTGACGAACGGTGATTATGCTTACGTACTTGGCCTGCAAGGAATGGTGTAATGCTGAAACAACTGCTAGCAGCAGTCTGCGGCAGCTTTGAGGTCATCAGGTGTTGACATGCAAGAACTGGTTAGCAGTTCTACATTACAATGGATGTTTTCTGTAGAACTCTAATGCAGTCAATCCTAGAATAATTCACAAGTATGGGGGCACACACTAAATACGACTAACAGAAGTATTAAACATACAAAAAAGGACAGCACGAATGATCAAAGGTTTGTCTGACCCATGGAATAGCATCACTGAGATGATGAAAATCCTTAACTGACAAGCACTTGGAGATAATCATCAATTATCCCATGAAAGCATACTTACAGAGTTTGTGAACCAGGATACTGTGAGGAATACAACTACTCTCTGTGTGTTGATTCGGTAGGGACTCTGAAGACAAGATTAAACCAATTGAAGCATCCACAGTGGCATTTATGCATTCATTCTTCTGTTGCTCCATATTTGACTGGAACTGGAAGAAGACCTAATAAGTGGTAAAGTAGAAATTAGCCCCTGTCCATGCACTTCAGAATGGTCTGTAGAGAATATATGCAGATGTAGATCATGAGTCCTTCCCCATGAACCATGGACCTTGCTGTTGGTGGGGAGACTTGCGTGCCTCAGTGATAGAGATAGCCATACTGTTGGTGCAACCACAGTGGAGGGGTATCTGTTGAGAGGCCAGACAAAAGTGTGGTTCCTGAAGAGGGGCTGCAGCCTTTTCAGTAGTTGCAGGGGCAACAGTCTGGATGATTGGCCTTGTAACATTAACTAAAACGGCCTTGCTGTGCTGGTATTGTGAACGGCTGAAAGCAAGGGCAAACTACAGCTATAATTTTTCCCAAGGGCATGCAGCTTTACTATATGGTTAAATGATGATGGCATCCTCTTGGGTAAAATATTCCAGAGGTAAAATAGTCACCCCATTTGGATCTCTGGGCAGGGACTACTCAGGAGGACATAGTTATCAGGAGAAACAAAACTGGCCTTCTACAGATCAGAGCATGGAATGTCAGATCTCTTAATCGGGCAGGTAGGTTAGAAAATTCAAAAAGGGAAATGGATAGCTTAAAGATAAATATAGTTAGGAATTAGTGCAGTTCGATGACAGGAGGATCAAGATTTCTGGTCAGGCGAATACAGCACTGATTGTGGTCCTCAGTCCATAGACTGGTTTGATGCAGCTCTCCATGCTACTCTATCCTGTGCAAGCTTCTTCATCTCCCCATACCTACTGCAACCTACATCCTTATGAATATGTTTAGTGTATTCATCTGTTGGTCTCTCTCTACAATTTTTACCCTCTGCACTGCCCTCCAATACTAAATTGGTGATCCCTTGATGCCTCAGAATATGTCCTACCAACTGATCTCCTCTTCTAGTCAAGTTGTGCCACTAATTTCTCTTCTCCACAATTCTATTCAATACCTCCTCATTACGTATGTGATCTACCCATCTAATCTTCAGCATTCTTCTGTAGCACCACATTTTGAAAGCTTCTATTCTCTTTTTGCCTAAACTATTTATCATCCACATTCCACTTCCATACATGGCTATACTCCATACAAATACTTCTAGAAAAGACTTCCTGACAAATCTATATTCAAAACAATGTTAATAAATTTCTCTTCTTCAGAAACGCTTTCCTTGCCATTGCCAGTCTACATTTTATATCCTCTTTACCTCGACCATCATCAGTTATTTTGTTCCCCTAATAGCAAAACTCATTTACTATTTTAAGCGTCTCATTTCCTAATCTAATACCCACACCATCACCCAGGGCTATAAATACAAAACCAAATAGGGGAAATGCAGGAGTAGGTTTAATAATGAAGGAAAAAATTGGATTGCGGGTAAGCTGCTATGAACAGCATAGTGAATGCATTATTGTAGCCAAGATAGACATGAAGCCCGCGCTTCCACAGTAGTACAAGTTTATATGCCAACTACCTCTGCAGATGACAAAGTGATTGAAGAAATGTAGGAAGACATAAAAGAAATTATTCAGATAGTGAAGGGAAATGGAAATTCAATAGTCATGGGAGACTGGAATTCGATAGTAGAAAAAGGAAGAGAAGGAAAAGTAGTAGGAGAATATGGAATGAGGGTAAGGAATGAAAGAGGAAGCTGCCTGGTAGAATTTTGCACATAACATAACTTAATCATAGCTGACATTTGGTTTAAGAATCATGGAAGTAGGTTGTATACGTGGAAGAGATCTGGAGACACTGGAAGGTTTCAGATAAGTTATATAATGCTAAGACAGAGATTTAGGAACCAGGTTTTAAATTGTAAGACATTTCCAGGGGCAAATGTGGACCCTGACCACAATCTATTGGTTATGAAGTGTAGATTAAAACTGAAGAAACTGCAAAAAGGTGGGAATTTAAGGAGATGGGACCTGGATAAACTGAAAGGACCAGAGGTTGTAGAGAGTTTGAGAGAGAGCATTAGGGAACGATTGACAAGAATGGGGGAAAGATATACAGTAGAGGAAGAATGGGTAGCTTTGAGAGATGAAATAATGAAGGCATCAGAGGATCAAGTAGGTAAAAAGATGAGGGCTAGTACAAATCCTTGGGTAACAGAAGACATACTGAATTTAATTGATGAAAGGAGAAAATACAAAAAATGCAGTAAATGAAGGAGAGACAAAGGAATACAAACATCTCAAAGATGAGATTGACAGGAAGTGCAAAATGGCTAAGCAGGGGTGGCTAGACGACAAATGTAAGGATGTAGAAGCATATATCACTAGGGGTAAGATAGATACTGCGTATAGGAAAATTAAAGAGACCTTTGGAGGAAATAGAACCACTTGTATGAATATCAAGAGCTCAAATGGAAACCCAGTTCTAAGCAAAGAAGGGAAAGCAGAAAGGCGGAAGGACTATATGGAAGGTCTATACAAGGGCGATGTACGTGCGGGCAATATTATGGAAACGTAAGAGGATGTAGATTAAGATGAAATAGGAGATATGAAACGGCGTGAAGAGTTTGACAGAGCACTGAAAGACCTAAGTCAAACCAAGGCCCCGGGAGTAGAAAGCATCCCATTAGAACTACTGATAGCCTTGGGAGCCAACCATGATAAAACTCTACCATCTGGTGCGCAAGGTGTATGAGACAGGCGAAATACCCCCAGACTTCAAGAAGAATATAAGAATTCCAATCCCAAAGAAAGCAGGTGCTGACAGGTGTGGAAGTTACTGAACTATAAATTTAATGAGTCGTGGTTGCAAAATAGAGACAAATTCTTTATAGACGAAAGGAAAAACTAGTAGGAGCTGACCTCGGGGAAGATCAGTTTCGATACTGTAGAAATTTTGGAACACACAAGGCTATACTGACCCTATAACTTATCTTAGAAGATAAGATTAAGGAAAGGCAAACCTACGTTTCTAGCATTTGTAGACTTAGAGAAAGCTTTTGGCAATGTTGACTGGAATACTCTCTTTCAAATTCTGATGGTGGCAGTGGTGAAATACAAGGAGTGAAGGGCTATTTACAATTTGTACAGAAACCAGACAGCATTTACAAGAGTTGAGGGGCATGAAAGGGAAGCAGTGGCCGGGGAGGGAGTGAGACAGGGTTGTAGCCTATCCCTGATGTTATTCAATCTGTATATTGAGCAAACAGTGAAGGAAACAAAAGAAAAATTTGGAGTAGGAAGTAAAATCCATGGGGAAGAAATAAAGAATTTTAGGTTTGCCGATGACATTGTAATTGTGTCAGAGACAGCGAGGCATCTGGAAGAACAGTTGAACAGAATGGGCAGTGTGTTGAAAGGAGGATGTAAGATGAACATGAAGAAAAACAAAATGAGGATAATGGAATGTAATCACATTAAATCAGGTGATGCTGAGGGAATTGAATTGGAAAATGGGACACTTAAGGTGGAGGATGAGTTTCACTATTTGGGGAGCAGGATAACTGCTGATGGTTGAAGTAGAGAGTATATAAAATGTAGACCGGCAATGGCAAGGAAGGCATTTCTGCAGAAGAGAAATTTGTTAACGTCAAGTATAGATTTAAGTGTAGGGAAGTGTTTTATGAACGTATTTGTATGGAGTGTTGCCACGTATGAAAGTGAAACATGGACAATAAATAGTTTAGACAAGAAGAGATTAGAAGCTCTGGAAATGTGGTGCTACAGACGAATGTTGAAGATTAGATGGGTAGATCATGTAACTGAAGAGGAGGTTGGCTTCTGTCTCGGGTTCTTCGGCCGACGTTCATCTAGTGATTTTTCTGACGTTTCGCCAGCACGAGTGGCTGGCATTGTCAAAGCCACTCGTGCTGGCGAAAAGTCAGAAAAATCACTAGATGAATGTCGGCCGAAGAACCCGAGACAGAAGCCAATAGGCAGTTTGTCAACAAGTGGCCACGAAAGCCTCAACAATTTTGAAGAGGAGGTACTGAATAGAATTGGGGTGAAGAGGAATTTGTGGCACAACTTGACTAGAAGAAGGGATCAGTTGGTAGGACATATTCTGAGGCATCAAGGTATCACCAATTTAGTATTGTAGGGAAGTGTGGAGGGTAAAAATCATAGAGGGAGACCAAGGGATGAATACACTAAGCAGATTCAGAAGGATGTAGGTTGCAGTTGTTACTCAGAGATGAAGAAGCTTACATAGAATAGAGTAGCGTGGAGAGATGCATCAAACCAGTCTCTGGACTGAAGACCATAGCAACAACAACAACAACAACAACAACAACAACAGCAGCAACAACAACAGATCATGAGTGAATCCATTGCTGCATTTCACTGACAAGACAGCCAACTTTGAATCTTGGAATGACTTGCAGAAGTTCCCATATGACACCTTGCCTCTAGGCAGTGTTATATGCAGCTGCCAAATGGATGGATAAGATTGATGACTTTTGTTAGATTAGATTCGATTAGATTCGATTCATTTTTGTTCCATAGACCCAAAAATTGAGTGGATTCTCATGTGTGTGGAACAAGTCAGAAAGTATAACATAAAAAATATAAAACTTTTGAATATAATACTCACTACCCTGATCATTTGTCAGGAGATTGTCAAAATATGTGAATACATTACAGTAAATTGGAACTGCTAATATTTACAGAATTAATACACTGTCAGAATGGAACATAGTTATCGACTTGTAATAAATTTATCATACACAAAATATCTACCGTTGATTGTTGTGACCAAGTGCTATCAAAACTAAAGTCTAACAGACATTTTTACTTGAGCTGGTTAACAGTCCCTGTTAAGATATTTATCTATAGAGTAAGAGTTGCCTATCAAAAATTCTTTCAAACTCTGTTTAAACAGTGCTTTATCTGAAACCAAATTTTTAATGGTTGCTGACAATTTGTTGAAGATGTATGTTCCTGAATATTGGACCCCTTTTTTGGACCAAGTTAAGTGATTTTAGGTCTTTATTTCGATTGTTCTTATTCCTAACATTGAAGCTACTTAGGGAGCTATTGGTTGGAAATAGAGACATATTACTTGCAACAAATTTCATTAAGGAATAAAGATACTGAGAAGCAGGGGTTAGTATACAAAGTTCCTTGAACAGGTTTCTACATGATGTTCTTCAATCTACATCACAAATGAATCTTATTACATGCTGTTGTATGCTAGAAACTTTCACACAGTTTGACGAGTTACCCCAGAATATGATCCCATATGACATAATAAAATGAGAGTAAGCAAAGTGTGCAAGTTTTTCTATATTTGTATCTCCTACATCTGACAACATTCTTATTGGAAATACAGACTTGTTTAGGCACTTCAGCAGTTCTGTGGTATGCCCTTCCCAACTGAATTTATTATTGATTTGTAATCCCAGAAATTTAACTCTGACCACATTTTCGACCTGTATGTCTTCGTACGTTATACAGTTGCCGTAAGGAAATCTCTTACAGGTTCTGAACTGTATATAGTGGGTCTTTCCAAAGTTTAATGACAGTGAATTAGCTTTAAACCGTTTATTAATCTCAGTGAAAATTTGATTAGTAGCCATTCGTAAATCTGTACATCATTTGCTTTTTATTGCAATTTTTGTATCACCTACAAACAACACAAACTAAGCATCTGGCAATGTAACAGATAAGAGGTCATTAATATATGCAGGAAAAAGCAGCGGACCCAAGATGTAACCTTGAGGAACACCACATGTAATAAATTTCCAGTCAGATGAAGACTGATTGCTTACTGCACACCCTTTGTTTCGTGTTAGGTAAGACTCGAACCATTTTGCAGCACTACCAGTGACACCATAATATTCTAATTTACTTAAGAGAATGCTGTGATTAACACAGTCAGAGGCTTTTGACAGGTGAAAGAAAATGACAGTAGCCTCTAATTTGTTATCTAATGAATTAAGTACATTCTCATTCTAAAAGTAAGTAGCCTTCTCTGTATTGGAACCCTAAAGGAACCGAAACTGTGACTTTGACAATATGTTATTGCAGTATGTCCTGGATTTTGCATTGTTTTATTATTTGCAGTCAGATGCTCAAGAGGATGCTTGAACACAACCTTTTCAAATATTTTTGAAAAAACCGGCAAGAGTGAAATTGGTTGGTAGTTTGATTCTGGAAGGCAAATTATATGAGGGTTGTTAGGTAGAGGACTTGATTTGTGCAGCTGCTGTTAGGTATAAATCCTGTTTGACCAACTGCTATATCTTCAAAGACTTTTTGCAGCCAGCCACTTTTTCACATTATTGCCATAGTGCAAAAGGAATGCTGCATGAACACCATCAAAGCTTGTGGTTTTCCCTGATTTCATGTCTTTTATGGCAGTCATTACTTCTGCAGTGCTGAATGCTAGAGAATATTCAGTTTCAGCTTTGCAAGCTGTTTTGAGTGCCTTTAATTTCTTCGTAGCTGCAATAGTAAGCGATCAGACCTGAGCGGTTTGCAAGTAATGTAACACTAACCAAAGGAGTTGCTGGGTGCAATCCAAGGTTCTGCTGCTACACTACTTCATGTTTTTACTAAACTCCATGGTTATTTCTCACAATGCAGATGCACAAAAATTTACACAAAAACTTGGGATAAGTTGGTATAAACTAATGAACAGAGCAAAATACACAGATAGAATTCAATTCACAGAAGCATGTGAGACAAAAACTATACTAAATCATATGCAACAAATGAAAACCGCTGCAGTTGCTGCTAGCACATTCACTGGGCTCTGCAGCTGCAACTACAGATGAACTTTTGGGTTGAAGACATCTTTACATAAGAATTTCACTGTACAGGGCTTAATAATGAATAAATCTAGGGAAGGTTTTTATCAAGCCCTACAAGTAAGAACCATATTGACTTTATCCTTGATTTGATTTAGTAAAATCTTGGCAGACCCAAATCAAGGTTGCTAGGTCAGGTAAGCAAGTCTGAATCTTTTTCACATACAACCAATGCCACTGTTCAGTGTATGATGCGTGGTATCAAAGTACCATTGTTACTTGCTCTTTTTCTGTGTTTGATTGAAATGTAGATTGAAGAATAAATGACTCTCTTTTTGTCACTCTAAGCATCCTATTTTTTAATGCCTTGTTCATATAATCTGTATTTGGTGGAGACCCAACAGTTGTTTCACAGTGTGTCTGAAATCTTTAAATAGAGCCAACAGTATTTCATGAGGAGAATATTAGTTTTCCTTCAGTGGTTCTATTTTAAGCTCTGTGAGTACCTTTATTAACACTTTTGTGTGAAAGATGCCAGCTGGTTAAAAATCTGACAGAAAGTTTCTGGATTTCTGTGACCTTTTTGTTTGTGTCAACAGAATGAGGATCTCAAACAGACAAGCAATGCTCCATAATAGTTCTTATGACAGTCTTATGCTACACTTTTACAGATTTTTTCCAGCAAATTAAAGAATGCCATGTTTAGACTCTGCATCAACAGATTTTGAATGGATATTTCACTTTATATTGTTTCACAGTGGTATCCCTTAATATTTAAGCAATGATTATGTGTTACCTTACCACACAGTAACGTCATACCAAGGAAGAGCAAAACATACATACATGTTCAGAATAAATTATTAGCTTTAGTTTGAATTTAAAATTAATTTTATATGTGTTACAAATTTCTGGAAATATTTTAGAAGGACTTCACTCATTACTATTGTAAAATTTTCATATCTTTATTACACAATTGCACAATGTTCTGTCTATTACAGATATTGAATTTTCACGGGTTGTACTCAGCTCATTGGGTGAGAGTGGCTTGTTTAACTGGGAATCGATTCTATCTATGTGCCGAATTGAGAAGCGACTTACTGAAGGCGAAGAGTTTGAAAAACTATGTGAAAAAGTTTCAGATGAAAAATGTTGCCCTGCATGGTCCCTAGGAAATTATATAGCTCTTCTCCACAATAAATCTTCATGCTTCAATATTACGGTAAGTATAAATGTTTTGAATTTTTTAACTTGTATGATTCAATTACTGGCTGTACAGTAAGATGGTAAGAAAAACCAGCCATCTTATTTTCTGTTATATGCCAGACCAAATAACACTAGCAGAAAATTTATTTGTCATTATACCTTAATGTGTTCATTACTTTAATATTAAAAGTGACCATTCTTCTAATCTCTTAATAGATTCCTGTATATTTGTCATATTAGGTATGCTGACTACAGACAAAGAGAGCCCAGTCAAGCTGAAGGGTTGTGTGTGTGTGTGTGTGTGTGTGTGTGTGTGTGTGTGTGTCACTGTTGTAGTTTCGAGGAATAACATTGTTCTGAAGCTTAACTAAAATTTTAATTTTTTTTTTTTTATGTACCTGTCATCCGCTCAACATCTCGAATGTGTCGAGTGCTTAACTCCTTTCATATTTGGGTTGTCCGAGTTACATGATTCACCCTGTTACCATGTGCACAATACAAAAAATTACTAGCACCTTTGCATGCTGTCATTTGCTGTAGATTTTGATTCAGTAGTTTGAGCCATTAGTAAACTATTGGGGATTGCAAGTTAAGTTGTTCATCTTATCATCCTATGCATAAACTGCTCAAAAATGTTCTACACCACCCCCGTGACTTGCATAGTGTGTGTTTTTCTAATTGGAAATGTATTTCTTAATACTCTTTTGACTACAGGCAGTTGCTACATGCAGCCATCTGTATAAAGGAGGTAAAAGCACACCTGCATTCACAGTGCAGTCAGTAGAGCACGCCATGCTCCTCATTACAACAGGACAGTGCAGTTGCGTGCACTATTCAGTTTGTCTACATGCCTCAAAGAGTCATTTCAAGGATTGACCTTGCACATGTTGTCACTTTATGGCAAGAAGGGTTGTCGGTGTGGGAAATTGCCCACCGAATTAGCTTGCACTAAAGCACTTTCTTTTGAACATTAAACTGCTATCGTGAAATACAAAACATTGAAGATACGTGTCATATTGGTGCCAGTGGTCCAAGACACCAGGTGATGACTGCTACCTGCAGTTCATCTACATCTACATTGTTACTCTGCAATTCACACTTAAGTGCCTGGCAGAGGGTTCATCAAACCATTTTCATACTACTTCTCTACCATTCCACTCTCGAATGGCGTGTGGGAAAAAGGAACACCTAAATCTTTCCGTTCAAGCTCTGGTGTCTCTTATTTTATTATGATGATCATTTCTCCCTACGTAGGTGGGTGTCAACAAAATATTTTTGCATTCAGAAGAGAAAGTTGGTGATCAAAATTTCGTAAATAGATCTCACCGCAAAGAAAACCACCTTTGTTTCAGTGACTGCCACCCCAACTCACGTACCATATGAGTGACACTCTCACTCTTATTGCGCGATAACATGTAACGGGCCGCCCTTCTTTGCACTTTTTCGATGCCCTCAGTAAATCCTGCCTGGAAGGATCCCACACTGCGCAGCAATATTCCAGCAGAGGACAGACAAGTGTAATGAAGGCTGACTCTTCAGTGTGTTTGTCACATCTTCTAAGTGTTCTGCCAATAAAGTGCAGTCTTTGTTTCACCTTCCCCACAATATTATCTATGTGGTCTTTCCAATTTAAGTTGCTTGTAATTGTAATTCCTAGGTATTTAGTCGAATTGACAGCCCTTAAATTTGTGTGATTTATCGTATACCCAAAATTTATTGGATTTCTTTTAGTACCCATGTGGATGACCTCACACTTTTCTTTGTTTAGTGCCAATCGCCACTTTTCGCACCATACAGAAATTCTCTCTAGATCTTTTTGTAATTGGAATTGATCATCTGATGATTTTACTAGACGGTAAATTACAGCGTCATCTGCAAACAGTCTAAGGGGGCTGCTCAGATTATCACCTAGATCATTTATGTAAATCAGGAACAGCAGAGGGCCTATGACACTACATTGTGGAACGCCAGATATCACTTGTGTTCTACTCGATGATTTACTGTCTATCACTACGAACTGTGACCTCTCTGAGAGGTAATCACGAATCCAGTCACACAACTGAGACGATACTCCGTATGCACACAATTTGATTAATAGTCGCTTGTGAGGAACGGTATCAAAAGCCTTCTGGAAATCTAGGCATATGGAATTGATCTGAGATACCTTGTCAACAGCACTCATTACTTCATGGGAATAAAGAGCTAGCTGCGTTGCACAAGAATGATATTTTCTGATACTGTGTTGGTTATGTATCAATAAGTCATTTTCATCAAGGTGATTCATAATGTCAGAGTACAGTATATGCTTCAAAATCCTACTGCAAATTGAGGTCAGTGATATGGGTCTGCAATTCAATGGGTTACTCCTATTTCCTTTCTTGTATATTGGTGTGACCTGTGCTACTTTCCAGTCTTTAGGAACAGACCTTTCGTGAAGTGAGTGGTTGTATATTCTCGCAGAAGAAGCTGAGCAGCACTGTGGTGTAGTGGTTATGATACTGAACTGTTGCATGGAGGGTCACGAGTTCAAAACTCACCTGGACTGTACAATTTTAATTTCTATATTCGGTTCCAGTATATTCCAGAAGTATCCACAAATGTCAAGAATCATTGTACTGGAATGTTCTGTAGCTGTATATATACTGTATGTGTTCTGGCCGGAGGCAGTTCACTCCGCACTCTTGTATGTGCAAGTTCTGAATAAATATTCGTTTAGTGAAGTTAGTGTTCGTCATACATCTAATTACACCGTCTGCTATGTGACAATATGATTCCTAAGAAAGGCACTATTGTGTCTGCGTACTCTGAAAGGAACCTGATTGGTATACCATCTGGACCGAAAGAGTTGCCATTCTTAAGTGATTTGAGTTGTTTCACAACACCTAAGATATCTGCTTTTATGTCACTCATCCTAACAGCTGTTATGGTTTCGAATTCTGGAATATTTACTTTGTTTTCTGTCATGAAGGAAATACCCAAAACTGTATTTAGTAAGTCCGCTTTAGTGGTACCATCATCGGTAACATTTCCATCGCTATCGCGCAGTGACGATATTGACTGTTTTATGTCACTGGTGTACTTTACGTATGACCAGAATCTCTTAGTGTTTTCTACCATATTTTGAGACAATGTTTCATTGTGGAAACTATTAAAAGCATTTCGCACTGACGTCCGCACTAAATTACGAGCTTCCATGAAACTTAGCCAGTCTTGGGAATTTTGTGTTCTTCTGAATTTGGCATGCTTTTTTCATTGCTTCTGCAACAGTGTTCTGACGTGTTTTGTGTACCATGGTGGATAAGTCCCGTCTCTTATTAACTTATGCGGTATGAATCTATCTATTGCTGCCGATACTGTGTCTTTGAATTTGAGCCATATCTGGTCTACATTTACATAATTGGCTTGGAAAGAATGGAGACTCTCTCTTAGGAAGGCATCAAGCGAATTTTTATCTGCTGCTATAATAGATATATTTTGCGCTAATTTTTAGTGGTTTTTGTTGATATGGTTTTGAGCCTCGCTTAAATGACCCTGTGTTCACTAACCTCTGTATCCGTTGTGACGCTCTCTATTAGATCAGGATTATTTGTGGCTAAGAGGTGAAGTGTGTTTTCACAACCATTTACAATTCGTGTGGGCTCATAAACTAATTGTTCAAAGTAATTCTCAGAGAAAGCATTTAGTACAATTTCGGAAGATGTCTTCTGTCTGCCACCGGCTTTGAACATGTGTTTCTGCCAACAAATCGAGGGTTGATAAAGGGCTGATGTGTTCCATGAAGACAATGCAACGGAGCTGTGTACTGGTGTTGACTCTGGACAGTAAGATACTGTCTCCCCATCATAAGTTAGGCTTCTAGGCATCCATTATGAACAAAAGGGAAAAAACCTGCAGTTCAATGGTGTGTGAAGAAAGTGGGAATGGAAATTGGATCAGTATGTTTGGCTGTCTTCACTGATGATCGATGTAGGAGAATGATTGCTGTAGGAGAATGTGGGGGCAGTGAGGAACCATTGCGTGTCTCAAGGCTACCATTGGGTTTAGCAGGGATGTCAGTCAATCATGTACTATGTACGGATTTGAGAAGCCTCTCCTTGCTGATGAAATTAATGTGAAGGCTATGCAGTATTGCGACAAAATCCTCAAACCAGTTGTCTAACTCCTTAGTCAACATTTTGGTGACAAGTTCGGCTTTAGAGAAGACAATAATGGATGACCACGTCACTCACACCTCAGCGACACCTTCCTTCAGAGGTGGAGCAGGGGTAGAGGGGAAGGAGAAGGGACAGTTTCATGGAGGGGGAGTGGGGACTTGGGGACAAGCAGTAGTCAACTGAGTGGCACGTCCTGTGGTATCTGCAAACAGGAATTCAATTAAGCACTCTTAGGACCAATTGAAACTTACAGTAAGTTCTTGCAGGAACCCTCCTTACATTGAGGCAAAGAGTGAGACAGGCTCGAGCATCAGCGTACTGTCCACCTCATGGACAGGATGCCACTGGCAATCCAAACATGTTACAATACTTAGGGTGGAGCAACATGGCAATGAATGTTAGCCAGTAGTATATTTTAATTTTACACATGTACACATTCAAACAGGGAGTCTATGTTTCAGTTATTGTTTGTTTTTATTTCACAGTAAAGTTATTTTTTAGGGTTCTGTACCTTACTCAGCAAAAACAGAAACCTTATAGGATCACTTTGTTGTCGGTATGTCTGTCCACCAGTTAAAAACCTTTTTCCTCACGAATGGGTGATGTATCAAGTTCAAATTTATGTCACTTATTAAGATCTATGGCAGTAAAAAACATTGAAGCATCTGAGTCAATGCACCCCCCATGAACCATGGACCTTGCTGTTGGTGAGGAGGCTTGGATGCCTCAGCGATACAGATAGCTGTATCGTAGTGCAACCATAGTGGAGGACTATCAGTTGAGAGGCCCCTCAGGGGGCTCACCGCTCTTTGGTGAGTACGTGCTTGGGGACCACGGGGCCCCAGCCCTTGCAGCACCGCTTCTCTTTCAGTGCTGCTTGTCTCTTCTTCTGTCCTTTTCCCCTCTCTTGGGGAGATGACTCGTGCCTCCATGGGCTCTTGAATCTCATTTGTGTTGGTTTACTTGTAGGTCTCTTCTCTCTTGCACTGCTCTTTCCCTATACTGTTCTTTCCCTGTATCGCTCTTTCCCTGTATCGCCCTTTCCCTGTATCGCTCTTTCCCTGCACTGCTCTTTCCCTGCACTGCTCTTTCCCTGCACTGCTCTTTCCCTGCACTGCTCTTTCCCAGTCCCTTCATTCCCTTGTTCTGCTCTCCTTTTCCTCCACTGCGGCATTTGAGGCCATCCTTCCTTTCTTTCTTATCTTTTCTTCTCCTCCCTGTTTGTGCCTGACGGCCACCCACGCGTTTGACACGTAGCAGGAGACTGGGTAATGGGTAATTCCCATCCCCGGGTTGGGATGTAGGGCCCGCATGTACCCCCTGGTAGCAGCC